>NC_080023.1:127203089-127354897 GCF_030020395.1 Manis pentadactyla
TCTGTGAATGGCTTTCCGTTTCATGTTAAATGTGGGATGTGACCGCACGTGCGTTGCGTGATGTGCACCGTATTGTGCTCTAAGTTGCATGCGTGTTGTGTGTGCTCTTATCTGTTTTGCGTACTATGTGCGTGGTGTCATCTGTGTATTTTATGTGTTGTGTGGGATGTTGTGTGTTGTGTCGGATATGCTTCGTATATATGTTGTGCGCTTTGCACTGTGTGTTCTGTGAGGCTCTGTGTGCTGTATGTTTTCTGTGTGTTTTGCGTGAAGTGTGTAGTGTGTGAACTGTGTTTCATAAATTCGGTGTTGTTTCTGTGGTTGTGTAGTTTTTGCATGTCATTTGGCATGTGTTTTGTGTGGTGTGTGCTTTGCGTCTGTGAGTGTGATTTCTGCGTGGTTGTGTTTGAGAGGTTGTGTGGGTGTTTGCTTGTTATGTGTGTGATGTGAAATGTGTTGTCTGCGTGTAGTTGTGCTTGTTTAGTGTGCCTCATTGTGTGTGCTGTGTGTACTCTGTGAAATGTGGTTCGTGTGTGTTGTGAGCGATTCTGTGCCTGGATGTGTCTGGTGTGTGTCTTGTGACTTGTGCTGTTCCAGTTTGGCTCTTGTGCGTGTGCGTTTTGCACAGTGCAGCTCGGGCGTGCATATGAGTGTGGGGTGTCTGAGCATGATAGTGTGTGTGGCTTGTAGTGGGTGAAATGTGTGCTATGTGGGCTTCTGTGGGTTGTGCGTTTTGCATGTGGTTTTGTATGTGTACTGTGATTTGTGTTTGGCTGTGTTTGAGAGGCTGTTATGTTTGTTGGGTTGAGTTACGGGTGTGATGTGAGATGTGTTGTCTTTGTGCAGTTGTGCTTGTGTAGTGTGCAACATTGTGTGTGTTGTGCGTACTCACTAACTGTGGTTCTTGTGAATTGTGTGCTTTAACGTCCTGTGTTGTTTGCGGTGTGTGTTGTACTCTACGTTGTGCTGTGTGCGTGTTGAGAGGTTCTGTGTGTACTCTATGTATGCGTTTGTGGGTGTTTTGTTGTGTGTGTTGTGGTTGTTGCTTGAGTGTGTGCCGTGTGTGGCTCTATGTGTGGCATGTGGTGTTTGCGTTGTTCTGTGTGTGTTGCACTGTTAATGCAGGGCGTTGTGTTTTTTGTGAGATGTGATTTTAATTTCTGTGTGTGACGCTTGTGTGTGTTGTGTGATGTGCTGTTCTGTGATTTGTGTTTGTGTTGAGTGTATTGTTCTCTGTGTGCTGCATATTGCGCGGGTGTTGTGTGATCTGTGTTTTGCAAGTTGTGTGATATAGTAATTGTGTGTCACGACTGATATGCTTTGTGCATGTGTTGCGCGGTTGGCATTGCCCATTCTGTGAGGCTCTGTGGGCTGTATGCTTTATGTGTGATTGGAGTGATGTGTGTAGAGTGTGAAATGTGTGTTGCAAAAATTCGGTGTTCTTTTTGTTGTGGTGTGTGTGTTTTTTGCATGTGGCTTCGTATGTGTTGTATGTGTGGTGTGCGTTTTGCATGTGTGATTGTGATTCGTGTGTGGTTGTGTTTGACAGGTTGGGTGTGTGGTTGGCTGTTCGAGTAATGAGGGTAGTTTGTGATGTGCGTACTGTGTGTGGTCATGCTTGGTCAGTGAGCCTCACTATGTGTGTCGTGTTCTCTCTGAGAACCGTGCTTCAAGTGTATTGTGTGCAGTTACGTTCTCAGTGTGTGTGGGGTTTGATGTTCAGTGTGCTGTGCTGTCCGGGTGTTGAGAGACTTCTGCATTCAAGCACACTGGAGATAGCCTCTCATGCTTGTCCGTTTTCTCCACAGGTTCGTAAACCACTGGGGGTGGGGGTGGGATCTTGTTTCCTGAGGGCGATAGAAGAGGATGCAAAGAGCCGCCTCGTCCCTTTAATAGCAATGCTCTGAAGATGCCTTTGTAGTAAAGAGCCAGAAACTCCTGCAGGAGAGCCTTATGCCGGACTTTGCTGGGGAAACAATCCACCGTGCACTGAGGAGACCGTCCCTGAGAGAATACTAGGCTGCTTTCGCCGTGCATGCAATTTGCTCCTATGTGATATGGAAAACAGTAAACTTTGCAGCAGAAGGCGGTCTTCTCTGTACGCCCTCTATGTCAAGGATGTAAGTGGGCTTCGAATAGGCCTTAGCCCTAGCCACACGGGAAGTTGCAGAACAAGATGCTTCGAAATAACAGCAGTGGAGGCAAGTCAGCGTTGGATTCAGCTTACGTGGGTGAAAGAAAGCAGTGCAGGATGCCCCATTCAAGGAATCATTGAAGTCTTTGCAGTGGATGCTGAAACTGAGCTTGCAATGAGCTTTCCGTGTCTGTCCTGTGGTGTCTGCACCCAAAGCGCCTGAGTGAAGTCTGCTGTGTAGAACTCCCTTATGCTGAACAGCGGACACTCGCCTGTGTGGCCATTAACGTGAAGCCTGGCAGAGGAAGCACGGCTGTCAGAAATATGCCTGCATACAGTGACTTTAGCTTGGAAGTTTTGAACGTCGCATTTTTCTGCTACTACCGGGCTGCGTCAGAGAGGCCCAGGTTGGTCTGTGGGGTATGTAAGCCGATCTCCCGTGCCACAGTCTGAGCTTTGAAAACTAAGTGCACATTGGCTTCAGTCCCCCAGCATCATGTCAGCAAGAGGTGCGCGCAAGCTTCTCCAAAGCCTGGTGGCGGATGGGCCCTATGCCTCAGAGCTGCTGTCCTGCAGAGAAGGCTCTGAGGCCGTCTCAGTCCAAGTGATTTGCTGCTCAGACATGTCCGGACTGACAGCTAAGCACTGCTGTGTCAAGGCGAGCTTCTTATATATACTTGTACTCCCAGGCACAAGGATACTGTGAAGAGGTCTTCTGCCCAGCCTCAGGTGAGGAGGCAGAGCAAGTTGCTTTCTGCACAGCATTGAAGCAGGACGGACAGGCGTTCTGTTCAAAAGGTGAAAAGCAGGCAGCACCAGGAGCCTCTGTCAAGTAAGCTCCTCTTTATGCCTAGGGAAGCTTCATTCGAACCTGCAATGGAAATTGTTCTGGGCTAACTGGGCTCTAACTTCACAATCTAACACTCTCAGTGACTTTCTCCTAACTCACACAGAGTGGAATGGCCAAACGTAGGTGGGCATGGTGTCCTCTCTGAATGCACCTTACTTCCAAGAGATTCGTGTGCTGTGAATAGGACTTGCAACTAGGTTTAAGGGAAGATGCTGTTGGGGCTCCTTCAGCTGATCATCTTTTCATCAGAACAAAGCTCTTCTCCGGGCCAGACCTTTATCAGCCTGAACAAACCATGTGCAGCACGGCTCTCTCTTTGTGATCTGCAGGGAGAAAGAATCCTTTGCCATGTTTCTAAAGCGAAATGCTTAAGGGCAGTCCTTAGACCTCTGCATTCAAGCACACTGAAGAAAGCCTTTCGTGCTTGTCTGTTTTCTCCACAGGTTTGGAATCATCCGGGAGATCCTTGTTTCCTGGGGGTGCTACAAAGAGGACGCACAGAACCGGAGTGTCCTGGTGAGTAAAAGCATAGCCCTGAAGATGCCTTTGTCGTAAAGTGTCAGGAACTGCTGCAGGAGAGCCTTATGCCAGACTCTGCTGGAGAAACAGTCCACCGTGCACTGAGGAGACCTTCCCTGAGCGAATACGATGCTAGTTTCCCCTTACATGCAACTTGCTCCTATGTGATACAGAAAACTTAGTTAACATGGCAGTAGAAGGCTAAGCACCTGATCTCTTTTTGTGTTTTTTGGGTTTGTTGTGCGTGTGGTGTGCTCTATGTGATTTTGGTATTCGGCAGTGAGTGATTTGTGGTGTTTTCTTGTGATTCTGTGTGTATTCTCTGTTCTGGTCCGCTGTGTGTGCTGTGTTCTTGTGTGTTTTGCGTTGTGTTATCTATGGTCTGTGGGTCTCGCTTCTTTCCTGTGTGTTGTTGTGTGTTGTCCGTGTTGTGTCTATTTTATATGCCATATGTGTGGTATAGGTTCATCTGTTGACCGTTGTACACGTTTTGTGTTTGGTGTGTGGCTTCCAGTCTATTGTGTAGTGTGAAATGTGTCTGATCTTTCTTTGGTCTGTTGTGTTATGTACAGTGTTCTGGGTTGTGTGTGAGCGCTGTCTATATGCCTTCTGTGTGTCACGTACTGGGTAGATGTTGGCTGGTCTGTGTGATTTGAGTGTTGTGTGTGTGATGTTGATTTAGCCTTGTGTCGCACGTGTTGTGTGCATGTGTTTGTTCTGTGTGTGTTTGTGGGTTTTGGTTCGTGATGTCTGCGTGTGCTCTGTACTGTATGCTTGCGGTTGTGTGTGCTGTGTGTGGCGCATCATATGTGTGTTGCATGTGTTTTCGTCACTTGTGTGTGGATTTGTATGTGTTGTGTCAGTTTTGTGTGCGTGATTGTGACTTGTGTGATCTGTTAGAGAGGTTGTGTGTGTGTCTGGCTGTTTGAGTTATGCACATGATGTGAGATGTGTTGACCGTGTGTGGTTGTGCTTGTTTAGTATGTCTCTTGGTGTGTGCAGTACGTAGTCTGTGCAATGATTTTCGTGTGCATTGTGAGCAGCTTTGCGCCTTGAAGGGAGTGGTGTGTGTGTGCTCTGACTATTGTGTAGCATGTTCCTGTGCTGTGTGTGTGTTCTGCGTTGTGCTCCTGTGTGAGGATGTATGTGTGTTGTCCCTGTGCGTGGTTGTGCGTGTAGCGTGTAGTGGGTGAAATGTGTGCTGTTTGTCTTCTCTGTTGGTTATGTGTGTTTGGCCTATGGCTTTGTGAGTGTTGTGTGCGTTTTGCGTGTGTGATTGTGATTTGTGTGTGGTTGTGTTTGAGTGGTTGAGTGTGTGTGGTTGTTATGTTTGTGATGTGAGATATGTTGTCCGTGGGTGGTTGTGCTTGTTTAGTGTGCCCCATTGTGTGTGCTGCATGTACTCTCGCAAATGTGATTTGTGTGTTTTATGAGAAACATGTGCTCTGTAGCGTCTGTTGTGTGCCCTGTGACAGTTGTGTTGTTACCTTTTGAGTTCTGTGTGTGTGTGTGCATCGTGTAGTGGTGCCCGCGTGTGGGGTGTCTGTGTGCGTTGTGTGTGGGGTGTGTAGTGTGTGCAGTGTGTGCTACGTGCGTTAATTGTTGGTTGTGTGTTTTGCGTGTGGTTTTGTATGTGTTGTGTGTGTTTTGCGTGTGTGATTGTGGTACGTGTTTGGCTGTGTTTGAGAGGTTGTGTGTGTGATTGGTTGTTATGGGTGTGAGGTGAGATGTGCTATCTGTATGTGGTTTTGCTTGTGTGGTGTGCCTCGTTGAGTGTGGGGTGTGTACACGGTTAAATGTGGTTTGTGAGAATTGGGTGCCTTTATGTCCTCTGATGTTCGTGGTGTATGTTGTTTCAAATGTTGTGCTGTTTGCGTGTTGAGTTTGTGTGTGTTCTCCATATCTTTGTGTTTGTGGTTGTTTACTTGTGTTTGTTGTGGTTATTCCTCGAGTGTGTGTTGTGTGTGGCTTTATGTGTGGTATGTAGTGGTCGCGTCGGTCTGTGTGTTGTGCTGTCAATGCAGGGTGTCGTGTGTGCCATGAGTTGTGATGCTTAATTTGTGTGTGATGCTTCTGTGTGTTGCGTGACGTAGTGTTCTCTGATTTGTGTATGATTTTGCATGTGGTAATGTATTGATGTGATACTTTCAATGTGCGTGTCGTGTGTGCGATGTTTGTGTTGTGCATCTTCCTGTGATGTGTTTTGTGTTTGTTGGGTTTTGTGTGATGTGTGAAGTGCGCTGTTTGTCTTTTGTGTCCACGGTAGGGTGTGTTTTGTGGTGTTTGTTGTGTGATTCTGTGCGTATTCTGCGTTGTGTTACATTTTGCGTGCTGTGTTATTATGTGATTTTCTCTTTGAAGTCTGTGATCTGCTGGTTTAATGTGCGTGGCGGTGTTTATGTGGTTGTGTGTGTGTTTCCTGGGTGTTGTGTTCTTTCTGTGTTGTGACTTTTGTGCATGTGATGTGTGCAGTTTGGGTACTTTGTTGTTTGTAGTGTGTGTTCTGTGTCTATTTCTCTGTGGAGTGCTGGGTGGCTGGTGCGGTTGTGGGTGTTTCTGTGTTGGGTGTTGTGTGCTTGGAGTGCGTCCTTGTGTGTTGTACGTTTGGCGTCTTTTGTACAGCGAGTTGTGTTCGTGATTGGGAATGTCATGTGGTCTGTGAATGGCTTTCCGTTTCATGTTAAATGTGGGATGTGACCGCACGTGCGTTGCGTGATGTGCACCGTATTGTGCTCTAAGTTGCATGCGTGTTGTGTGTGCTCTTATCTGTTTTGCGTACTATGTGCGTGGTGTCATCTGTGTATTTTATGTGTTGTGTGGGATGTTGTGTGTTGTGTCGGATATGCTTCGTATATATGTTGTGCGCTTTGCACTGTGTGTTCTGTGAGGCTCTGTGTGCTGTATGTTTTCTGTGTGTTTTGCGTGAAGTGTGTAGTGTGTGAACTGTGTTTCATAAATTCGGTGTTGTTTCTGTGGTTGTGTAGTTTTTGCATGTCATTTGGCATGTGTTTTGTGTGGTGTGTGCTTTGCGTCTGTGAGTGTGATTTCTGCGTGGTTGTGTTTGAGAGGTTGTGTGGGTGTTTGCTTGTTATGTGTGTGATGTGAAATGTGTTGTCTGCGTGTAGTTGTGCTTGTTTAGTGTGCCTCATTGTGTGTGCTGTGTGTACTCTGTGAAATGTGGTTCGTGTGTGTTGTGAGCGATTCTGTGCCTGGATGTGTCTGGTGTGTGTCTTGTGACTTGTGCTGTTCCAGTTTGGCTCTTGTGCGTGTGCGTTTTGCACAGTGCAGCTCGGGCGTGCATATGAGTGTGGGGTGTCTGAGCATGATAGTGTGTGTGGCTTGTAGTGGGTGAAATGTGTGCTATGTGGGCTTCTGTGGGTTGTGCGTTTTGCATGTGGTTTTGTATGTGTACTGTGATTTGTGTTTGGCTGTGTTTGAGAGGCTGTTATGTTTGTTGGGTTGAGTTACGGGTGTGATGTGAGATGTGTTGTCTTTGTGCAGTTGTGCTTGTGTAGTGTGCAACATTGTGTGTGTTGTGCGTACTCACTAACTGTGGTTCTTGTGAATTGTGTGCTTTAACGTCCTGTGTTGTTTGCGGTGTGTGTTGTACTCTACGTTGTGCTGTGTGCGTGTTGAGAGGTTCTGTGTGTACTCTATGTATGCGTTTGTGGGTGTTTTGTTGTGTGTGTTGTGGTTGTTGCTTGAGTGTGTGCCGTGTGTGGCTCTATGTGTGGCATGTGGTGTTTGCGTTGTTCTGTGTGTGTTGCACTGTTAATGCAGGGCGTTGTGTTTTTTGTGAGATGTGATTTTAATTTCTGTGTGTGACGCTTGTGTGTGTTGTGTGATGTGCTGTTCTGTGATTTGTGTTTGTGTTGAGTGTATTGTTCTCTGTGTGCTGCATATTGCGCGGGTGTTGTGTGATCTGTGTTTTGCAAGTTGTGTGATATAGTAATTGTGTGTCACGACTGATATGCTTTGTGCATGTGTTGCGCGGTTGGCATTGCCCATTCTGTGAGGCTCTGTGGGCTGTATGCTTTATGTGTGATTGGAGTGATGTGTGTAGAGTGTGAAATGTGTGTTGCAAAAATTCGGTGTTCTTTTTGTTGTGGTGTGTGTGTTTTTTGCATGTGGCTTCGTATGTGTTGTATGTGTGGTGTGCGTTTTGCATGTGTGATTGTGATTCGTGTGTGGTTGTGTTTGACAGGTTGGGTGTGTGGTTGGCTGTTCGAGTAATGAGGGTAGTTTGTGATGTGCGTACTGTGTGTGGTCATGCTTGGTCAGTGAGCCTCACTATGTGTGTCGTGTTCTCTCTGAGAACCGTGCTTCAAGTGTATTGTGTGCAGTTACGTTCTCAGTGTGTGTGGGGTTTGATGTTCAGTGTGCTGTGCTGTCCGGGTGTTGAGAGACTTCTGCATTCAAGCACACTGGAGATAGCCTCTCATGCTTGTCCGTTTTCTCCACAGGTTCGTAAACCACTGGGGGTGGGGGTGGGATCTTGTTTCCTGAGGGCGATAGAAGAGGATGCAAAGAGCCGCCTCGTCCCTTTAATAGCAATGCTCTGAAGATGCCTTTGTAGTAAAGAGCCAGAAACTCCTGCAGGAGAGCCTTATGCCGGACTTTGCTGGGGAAACAATCCACCGTGCACTGAGGAGACCGTCCCTGAGAGAATACTAGGCTGCTTTCGCCGTGCATGCAATTTGCTCCTATGTGATATGGAAAACAGTAAACTTTGCAGCAGAAGGCGGTCTTCTCTGTACGCCCTCTATGTCAAGGATGTAAGTGGGCTTCGAATAGGCCTTAGCCCTAGCCACACGGGAAGTTGCAGAACAAGATGCTTCGAAATAACAGCAGTGGAGGCAAGTCAGCGTTGGATTCAGCTTACGTGGGTGAAAGAAAGCAGTGCAGGATGCCCCATTCAAGGAATCATTGAAGTCTTTGCAGTGGATGCTGAAACTGAGCTTGCAATGAGCTTTCCGTGTCTGTCCTGTGGTGTCTGCACCCAAAGCGCCTGAGTGAAGTCTGCTGTGTAGAACTCCCTTATGCTGAACAGCGGACACTCGCCTGTGTGGCCATTAACGTGAAGCCTGGCAGAGGAAGCACGGCTGTCAGAAATATGCCTGCATACAGTGACTTTAGCTTGGAAGTTTTGAACGTCGCATTTTTCTGCTACTACCGGGCTGCGTCAGAGAGGCCCAGGTTGGTCTGTGGGGTATGTAAGCCGATCTCCCGTGCCACAGTCTGAGCTTTGAAAACTAAGTGCACATTGGCTTCAGTCCCCCAGCATCATGTCAGCAAGAGGTGCGCGCAAGCTTCTCCAAAGCCTGGTGGCGGATGGGCCCTATGCCTCAGAGCTGCTGTCCTGCAGAGAAGGCTCTGAGGCCGTCTCAGTCCAAGTGATTTGCTGCTCAGACATGTCCGGACTGACAGCTAAGCACTGCTGTGTCAAGGCGAGCTTCTTATATATACTTGTACTCCCAGGCACAAGGATACTGTGAAGAGGTCTTCTGCCCAGCCTCAGGTGAGGAGGCAGAGCAAGTTGCTTTCTGCACAGCATTGAAGCAGGACGGACAGGCGTTCTGTTCAAAAGGTGAAAAGCAGGCAGCACCAGGAGCCTCTGTCAAGTAAGCTCCTCTTTATGCCTAGGGAAGCTTCATTCGAACCTGCAATGGAAATTGTTCTGGGCTAACTGGGCTCTAACTTCACAATCTAACACTCTCAGTGACTTTCTCCTAACTCACACAGAGTGGAATGGCCAAACGTAGGTGGGCATGGTGTCCTCTCTGAATGCACCTTACTTCCAAGAGATTCGTGTGCTGTGAATAGGACTTGCAACTAGGTTTAAGGGAAGATGCTGTTGGGGCTCCTTCAGCTGATCATCTTTTCATCAGAACAAAGCTCTTCTCCGGGCCAGACCTTTATCAGCCTGAACAAACCATGTGCAGCACGGCTCTCTCTTTGTGATCTGCAGGGAGAAAGAATCCTTTGCCATGTTTCTAAAGCGAAATGCTTAAGGGCAGTCCTTAGACCTCTGCATTCAAGCACACTGAAGAAAGCCTTTCGTGCTTGTCTGTTTTCTCCACAGGTTTGGAATCATCCGGGAGATCCTTGTTTCCTGGGGGTGCTACAAAGAGGACGCACAGAACCGGAGTGTCCTGGTGAGTAAAAGCATAGCCCTGAAGATGCCTTTGTCGTAAAGTGTCAGGAACTGCTGCAGGAGAGCCTTATGCCAGACTCTGCTGGAGAAACAGTCCACCGTGCACTGAGGAGACCTTCCCTGAGCGAATACGATGCTAGTTTCCCCTTACATGCAACTTGCTCCTATGTGATACAGAAAACTTAGTTAACATGGCAGTAGAAGGCTAAGCACCTGATCTCTTTTTGTGTTTTTTGGGTTTGTTGTGCGTGTGGTGTGCTCTATGTGATTTTGGTATTCGGCAGTGAGTGATTTGTGGTGTTTTCTTGTGATTCTGTGTGTATTCTCTGTTCTGGTCCGCTGTGTGTGCTGTGTTCTTGTGTGTTTTGCGTTGTGTTATCTATGGTCTGTGGGTCTCGCTTCTTTCCTGTGTGTTGTTGTGTGTTGTCCGTGTTGTGTCTATTTTATATGCCATATGTGTGGTATAGGTTCATCTGTTGACCGTTGTACACGTTTTGTGTTTGGTGTGTGGCTTCCAGTCTATTGTGTAGTGTGAAATGTGTCTGATCTTTCTTTGGTCTGTTGTGTTATGTACAGTGTTCTGGGTTGTGTGTGAGCGCTGTCTATATGCCTTCTGTGTGTCACGTACTGGGTAGATGTTGGCTGGTCTGTGTGATTTGAGTGTTGTGTGTGTGATGTTGATTTAGCCTTGTGTCGCACGTGTTGTGTGCATGTGTTTGTTCTGTGTGTGTTTGTGGGTTTTGGTTCGTGATGTCTGCGTGTGCTCTGTACTGTATGCTTGCGGTTGTGTGTGCTGTGTGTGGCGCATCATATGTGTGTTGCATGTGTTTTCGTCACTTGTGTGTGGATTTGTATGTGTTGTGTCAGTTTTGTGTGCGTGATTGTGACTTGTGTGATCTGTTAGAGAGGTTGTGTGTGTGTCTGGCTGTTTGAGTTATGCACATGATGTGAGATGTGTTGACCGTGTGTGGTTGTGCTTGTTTAGTATGTCTCTTGGTGTGTGCAGTACGTAGTCTGTGCAATGATTTTCGTGTGCATTGTGAGCAGCTTTGCGCCTTGAAGGGAGTGGTGTGTGTGTGCTCTGACTATTGTGTAGCATGTTCCTGTGCTGTGTGTGTGTTCTGCGTTGTGCTCCTGTGTGAGGATGTATGTGTGTTGTCCCTGTGCGTGGTTGTGCGTGTAGCGTGTAGTGGGTGAAATGTGTGCTGTTTGTCTTCTCTGTTGGTTATGTGTGTTTGGCCTATGGCTTTGTGAGTGTTGTGTGCGTTTTGCGTGTGTGATTGTGATTTGTGTGTGGTTGTGTTTGAGTGGTTGAGTGTGTGTGGTTGTTATGTTTGTGATGTGAGATATGTTGTCCGTGGGTGGTTGTGCTTGTTTAGTGTGCCCCATTGTGTGTGCTGCATGTACTCTCGCAAATGTGATTTGTGTGTTTTATGAGAAACATGTGCTCTGTAGCGTCTGTTGTGTGCCCTGTGACAGTTGTGTTGTTACCTTTTGAGTTCTGTGTGTGTGTGTGCATCGTGTAGTGGTGCCCGCGTGTGGGGTGTCTGTGTGCGTTGTGTGTGGGGTGTGTAGTGTGTGCAGTGTGTGCTACGTGCGTTAATTGTTGGTTGTGTGTTTTGCGTGTGGTTTTGTATGTGTTGTGTGTGTTTTGCGTGTGTGATTGTGGTACGTGTTTGGCTGTGTTTGAGAGGTTGTGTGTGTGATTGGTTGTTATGGGTGTGAGGTGAGATGTGCTATCTGTATGTGGTTTTGCTTGTGTGGTGTGCCTCGTTGAGTGTGGGGTGTGTACACGGTTAAATGTGGTTTGTGAGAATTGGGTGCCTTTATGTCCTCTGATGTTCGTGGTGTATGTTGTTTCAAATGTTGTGCTGTTTGCGTGTTGAGTTTGTGTGTGTTCTCCATATCTTTGTGTTTGTGGTTGTTTACTTGTGTTTGTTGTGGTTATTCCTCGAGTGTGTGTTGTGTGTGGCTTTATGTGTGGTATGTAGTGGTCGCGTCGGTCTGTGTGTTGTGCTGTCAATGCAGGGTGTCGTGTGTGCCATGAGTTGTGATGCTTAATTTGTGTGTGATGCTTCTGTGTGTTGCGTGACGTAGTGTTCTCTGATTTGTGTATGATTTTGCATGTGGTAATGTATTGATGTGATACTTTCAATGTGCGTGTCGTGTGTGCGATGTTTGTGTTGTGCATCTTCCTGTGATGTGTTTTGTGTTTGTTGGGTTTTGTGTGATGTGTGAAGTGCGCTGTTTGTCTTTTGTGTCCACGGTAGGGTGTGTTTTGTGGTGTTTGTTGTGTGATTCTGTGCGTATTCTGCGTTGTGTTACATTTTGCGTGCTGTGTTATTATGTGATTTTCTCTTTGAAGTCTGTGATCTGCTGGTTTAATGTGCGTGGCGGTGTTTATGTGGTTGTGTGTGTGTTTCCTGGGTGTTGTGTTCTTTCTGTGTTGTGACTTTTGTGCATGTGATGTGTGCAGTTTGGGTACTTTGTTGTTTGTAGTGTGTGTTCTGTGTCTATTTCTCTGTGGAGTGCTGGGTGGCTGGTGCGGTTGTGGGTGTTTCTGTGTTGGGTGTTGTGTGCTTGGAGTGCGTCCTTGTGTGTTGTACGTTTGGCGTCTTTTGTACAGCGAGTTGTGTTCGTGATTGGGAATGTCATGTGGTCTGTGAATGGCTTTCCGTTTCATGTTAAATGTGGGATGTGACCGCACGTGCGTTGCGTGATGTGCACCGTATTGTGCTCTAAGTTGCATGCGTGTTGTGTGTGCTCTTATCTGTTTTGCGTACTATGTGCGTGGTGTCATCTGTGTATTTTATGTGTTGTGTGGGATGTTGTGTGTTGTGTCGGATATGCTTCGTATATATGTTGTGCGCTTTGCACTGTGTGTTCTGTGAGGCTCTGTGTGCTGTATGTTTTCTGTGTGTTTTGCGTGAAGTGTGTAGTGTGTGAACTGTGTTTCATAAATTCGGTGTTGTTTCTGTGGTTGTGTAGTTTTTGCATGTCATTTGGCATGTGTTTTGTGTGGTGTGTGCTTTGCGTCTGTGAGTGTGATTTCTGCGTGGTTGTGTTTGAGAGGTTGTGTGGGTGTTTGCTTGTTATGTGTGTGATGTGAAATGTGTTGTCTGCGTGTAGTTGTGCTTGTTTAGTGTGCCTCATTGTGTGTGCTGTGTGTACTCTGTGAAATGTGGTTCGTGTGTGTTGTGAGCGATTCTGTGCCTGGATGTGTCTGGTGTGTGTCTTGTGACTTGTGCTGTTCCAGTTTGGCTCTTGTGCGTGTGCGTTTTGCACAGTGCAGCTCGGGCGTGCATATGAGTGTGGGGTGTCTGAGCATGATAGTGTGTGTGGCTTGTAGTGGGTGAAATGTGTGCTATGTGGGCTTCTGTGGGTTGTGCGTTTTGCATGTGGTTTTGTATGTGTACTGTGATTTGTGTTTGGCTGTGTTTGAGAGGCTGTTATGTTTGTTGGGTTGAGTTACGGGTGTGATGTGAGATGTGTTGTCTTTGTGCAGTTGTGCTTGTGTAGTGTGCAACATTGTGTGTGTTGTGCGTACTCACTAACTGTGGTTCTTGTGAATTGTGTGCTTTAACGTCCTGTGTTGTTTGCGGTGTGTGTTGTACTCTACGTTGTGCTGTGTGCGTGTTGAGAGGTTCTGTGTGTACTCTATGTATGCGTTTGTGGGTGTTTTGTTGTGTGTGTTGTGGTTGTTGCTTGAGTGTGTGCCGTGTGTGGCTCTATGTGTGGCATGTGGTGTTTGCGTTGTTCTGTGTGTGTTGCACTGTTAATGCAGGGCGTTGTGTTTTTTGTGAGATGTGATTTTAATTTCTGTGTGTGACGCTTGTGTGTGTTGTGTGATGTGCTGTTCTGTGATTTGTGTTTGTGTTGAGTGTATTGTTCTCTGTGTGCTGCATATTGCGCGGGTGTTGTGTGATCTGTGTTTTGCAAGTTGTGTGATATAGTAATTGTGTGTCACGACTGATATGCTTTGTGCATGTGTTGCGCGGTTGGCATTGCCCATTCTGTGAGGCTCTGTGGGCTGTATGCTTTATGTGTGATTGGAGTGATGTGTGTAGAGTGTGAAATGTGTGTTGCAAAAATTCGGTGTTCTTTTTGTTGTGGTGTGTGTGTTTTTTGCATGTGGCTTCGTATGTGTTGTATGTGTGGTGTGCGTTTTGCATGTGTGATTGTGATTCGTGTGTGGTTGTGTTTGACAGGTTGGGTGTGTGGTTGGCTGTTCGAGTAATGAGGGTAGTTTGTGATGTGCGTACTGTGTGTGGTCATGCTTGGTCAGTGAGCCTCACTATGTGTGTCGTGTTCTCTCTGAGAACCGTGCTTCAAGTGTATTGTGTGCAGTTACGTTCTCAGTGTGTGTGGGGTTTGATGTTCAGTGTGCTGTGCTGTCCGGGTGTTGAGAGACTTCTGCATTCAAGCACACTGGAGATAGCCTCTCATGCTTGTCCGTTTTCTCCACAGGTTCGTAAACCACTGGGGGTGGGGGTGGGATCTTGTTTCCTGAGGGCGATAGAAGAGGATGCAAAGAGCCGCCTCGTCCCTTTAATAGCAATGCTCTGAAGATGCCTTTGTAGTAAAGAGCCAGAAACTCCTGCAGGAGAGCCTTATGCCGGACTTTGCTGGGGAAACAATCCACCGTGCACTGAGGAGACCGTCCCTGAGAGAATACTAGGCTGCTTTCGCCGTGCATGCAATTTGCTCCTATGTGATATGGAAAACAGTAAACTTTGCAGCAGAAGGCGGTCTTCTCTGTACGCCCTCTATGTCAAGGATGTAAGTGGGCTTCGAATAGGCCTTAGCCCTAGCCACACGGGAAGTTGCAGAACAAGATGCTTCGAAATAACAGCAGTGGAGGCAAGTCAGCGTTGGATTCAGCTTACGTGGGTGAAAGAAAGCAGTGCAGGATGCCCCATTCAAGGAATCATTGAAGTCTTTGCAGTGGATGCTGAAACTGAGCTTGCAATGAGCTTTCCGTGTCTGTCCTGTGGTGTCTGCACCCAAAGCGCCTGAGTGAAGTCTGCTGTGTAGAACTCCCTTATGCTGAACAGCGGACACTCGCCTGTGTGGCCATTAACGTGAAGCCTGGCAGAGGAAGCACGGCTGTCAGAAATATGCCTGCATACAGTGACTTTAGCTTGGAAGTTTTGAACGTCGCATTTTTCTGCTACTACCGGGCTGCGTCAGAGAGGCCCAGGTTGGTCTGTGGGGTATGTAAGCCGATCTCCCGTGCCACAGTCTGAGCTTTGAAAACTAAGTGCACATTGGCTTCAGTCCCCCAGCATCATGTCAGCAAGAGGTGCGCGCAAGCTTCTCCAAAGCCTGGTGGCGGATGGGCCCTATGCCTCAGAGCTGCTGTCCTGCAGAGAAGGCTCTGAGGCCGTCTCAGTCCAAGTGATTTGCTGCTCAGACATGTCCGGACTGACAGCTAAGCACTGCTGTGTCAAGGCGAGCTTCTTATATATACTTGTACTCCCAGGCACAAGGATACTGTGAAGAGGTCTTCTGCCCAGCCTCAGGTGAGGAGGCAGAGCAAGTTGCTTTCCGCACAGCATTGAAGCAGGACGGACAGGCGTTCTGTTCAAAAGGTGAAAAGCAGGCAGCACCAGGAGCCTCTGTCAAGTAAGCTCCTCTTTATGCCTAGGGAAGCTTCATTCGAACCTGCAATGGAAATTGTTCTGGGCTAACTGAGCTCTAACTTCACGATCTAACACTCTCAGTGACTTTCTCCTAACTCACACAGAGTGGAATGGCCAAACGTAGGTGGGCATGGTGTCCTCTCTGAATGCACCTTACTTCCAAGAGATTCGTGTGCTGTGAATAGGACTTGCAACTAGGTTTAAGGGAAGATGCTGTTGGGGCTCCTTCAGCTGATCATCTTTTCATCAGAACAAAGCTCTTCTCCGGGCCAGACCTTTATCAGCCTGAACAAACCATGTGCAGCACGGCTCTCTCTTTGTGATCTGCAGGGAGAAAGAATCCTTTGCCATGTTTCTAAAGCGAAATGCTTAAGGGCAGTCCTTAGACCTCTGCATTCAAGCACACTGAAGAAAGCCTTTCGTGCTTGTCTGTTTTCTCCACAGGTTTGGAATCATCCGGGAGATCCTTGTTTCCTGGGGGTGCTACAAAGAGGACGCACAGAACCGGAGTGTCCTGGTGAGTAAAAGCATAGCCCTGAAGATGCCTTTGTCGTAAAGTGTCAGGAACTGCTGCAGGAGAGCCTTATGCCAGACTCTGCTGGAGAAACAGTCCACCGTGCACTGAGGAGACCTTCCCTGAGCGAATACGATGCTAGTTTCCCCTTACATGCAACTTGCTCCTATGTGATACAGAAAACTTAGTTAACATGGCAGTAGAAGGCTAAGCACCTGATCTCTTTTTGTGTTTTTTGGGTTTGTTGTGCGTGTGGTGTGCTCTATGTGATTTTGGTATTCGGCAGTGAGTGATTTGTGGTGTTTTCTTGTGATTCTGTGTGTATTCTCTGTTCTGGTCCGCTGTGTGTGCTGTGTTCTTGTGTGTTTTGCGTTGTGTTATCTATGGTCTGTGGGTCTCGCTTCTTTCCTGTGTGTTGTTGTGTGTTGTCCGTGTTGTGTCTATTTTATATGCCATATGTGTGGTATAGGTTCATCTGTTGACCGTTGTACACGTTTTGTGTTTGGTGTGTGGCTTCCAGTCTATTGTGTAGTGTGAAATGTGTCTGATCTTTCTTTGGTCTGTTGTGTTATGTACAGTGTTCTGGGTTGTGTGTGAGCGCTGTCTATATGCCTTCTGTGTGTCACGTACTGGGTAGATGTTGGCTGGTCTGTGTGATTTGAGTGTTGTGTGTGTGATGTTGATTTAGCCTTGTGTCGCACGTGTTGTGTGCATGTGTTTGTTCTGTGTGTGTTTGTGGGTTTTGGTTCGTGATGTCTGCGTGTGCTCTGTACTGTATGCTTGCGGTTGTGTGTGCTGTGTGTGGCGCATCATATGTGTGTTGCATGTGTTTTCGTCACTTGTGTGTGGATTTGTATGTGTTGTGTCAGTTTTGTGTGCGTGATTGTGACTTGTGTGATCTGTTAGAGAGGTTGTGTGTGTGTCTGGCTGTTTGAGTTATGCACATGATGTGAGATGTGTTGACCGTGTGTGGTTGTGCTTGTTTAGTATGTCTCTTGGTGTGTGCAGTACGTAGTCTGTGCAATGATTTTCGTGTGCATTGTGAGCAGCTTTGCACCTTGAAGGGAGTGGTGTGTGTGTGCTCTGACTATTGTGTAGCATGTTCCTGTGCTGTGTGTGTGTTCTGCGTTGTGCTCCTGTGTGAGGATGTATGTGTGTTGTCCCTGTGCGTGGTTGTGCGTGTAGCGTGTAGTGGGTGAAATGTGTGCTGTTTGTCTTCTCTGTTGGTTATGTGTGTTTGGCCTATGGCTTTGTGAGTGTTGTGTGCGTTTTGCATGTGTGATTGTGATTTGTGTGTGGTTGTGTTTGAGTGGTTGAGTGTGTGTGGTTGTTATGTTTGTGATGTGAGATATGTTGTCCGTGGGTGGTTGTGCTTGTTTAGTGTGCCCCATTGTGTGTGCTGCATGTACTCTCGCAAATGTGATTTGTGTGTTTTATGAGAAACATGTGCTCTGTAGCGTCTGTTGTGTGCCCTGTGACAGTTGTGTTGTTACCTTTTGAGTTCTGTGTGTGTGTGTGCATCGTGTAGTGGTGCCCGCGTGTGGGGTGTCTGTGTGCGTTGTGTGTGGGGTGTGTAGTGTGTGCAGTGTGTGCTACGTGCGTTAATTGTTGGTTGTGTGTTTTGCGTGTGGTTTTGTATGTGTTGTGTGTGTTTTGCGTGTGTGATTGTGGTACGTGTTTGGCTGTGTTTGAGAGGTTGTGTGTGTGATTGGTTGTTATGGGTGTGAGGTGAGATGTGCTATCTGTATGTGGTTTTGCTTGTGTGGTGTGCCTCGTTGAGTGTGGGGTGTGTACACGGTTAAATGTGGTTTGTGAGAATTGGGTGCCTTTATGTCCTCTGATGTTCGTGGTGTATGTTGTTTCAAATGTTGTGCTGTTTGCGTGTTGAGTTTGTGTGTGTTCTCCATATCTTTGTGTTTGTGGTTGTTTACTTGTGTTTGTTGTGGTTACTCCTCGAGTGTGTGTTGTGTGTGGCTTTATGTGTGGTATGTAGTGGTCGCGTCGGTCTGTGTGTTGTGCTGTCAATGCAGGGTGTCGTGTGTGCCATGAGTTGTGATGCTTAATTTGTGTGTGATGCTTCTGTGTGTTGCGTGACGTAGTGTTCTCTGATTTGTGTATGATTTTGCATGTGGTAATGTATTGATGTGATACTTTCAATGTGCGTGTCGTGTGTGCGATGTTTGTGTTGTGCATCTTCCTGTGATGTGTTTTGTGTTTGTTGGGTTTTGTGTGATGTGTGAAGTGCGCTGTTTGTCTTTTGTGTCCACGGTAGGGTGTGTTTTGTGGTGTTTGTTGTGTGATTCTGTGCGTATTCTGCGTTGTGTTACATTTTGCGTGCTGTGTTATTATGTGATTTTCTCTTTGAAGTCTGTGATCTGCTGGTTTAATGTGCGTGGCGGTGTTTATGTGGTTGTGTGTGTGTTTCCTGGGTGTTGTGTTCTTTCTGTGTTGTGACTTTTGTGCATGTGATGTGTGCAGTTTGGGTACTTTGTTGTTTGTAGTGTGTGTTCTGTGTCTATTTCTCTGTGGAGTGCTGGGTGGCTGGTGCGGTTGTGGGTGTTTCTGTGTTGGGTGTTGTGTGCTTGGAGTGCGTCCTTGTGTGTTGTACGTTTGGCGTCTTTTGTAGAGCGAATTGTGTTCGTGATTGGGAATGTCATGTGGTCTGTGAATGGCTTTCCGTTTCATGTTAAATGTGGGATGTGACCGCACGTGCGTTGCGTGATGTGCACCGTATTGTGCTCTAAGTTGCATGCGTGTTGTGTGTGCTCTTATCTGTTTTGTGTACTATGTGCGTGGTGTCATCTGTGTATTTTATGTGTTGTGTGGGATGTTGTGTGTTGTGTCGGATATGCTTCGTATATATGTTGTGCGCTTTGCACTGTGTGTTCTGTGAGGCTCTGTGTGCTGTATGTTTTCTGTGTGTTTTGCGTGAAGTGTGTAGTGTGTGAACTGTGTTTCATAAATTCGGTGTTGTTTCTGTGGTTGTGTAGTTTTTGCATGTCATTTGGCATGTGTTTTGTGTGGTGTGTGCTTTGCGTCTGTGAGTGTGATTTCTGTGTGGTTGTGTTTGAGAGGTTGTGTGGGTGTTTGCTTGTTATGTGTGTGATGTGAAATGTGTTGTCTGCGTGTAGTTGTGCTTGTTTAGTGTGCCTCATTGTGTGTGCTGTGTGTACTCTGTGAAATGTGGTTCGTGTGTGTTGTGAGCGATTCTGTGCCTGGATGTGTCTGGTGTGTGTCTTGTGACTTGTGCTGTTCCAGTTTGGCTCTTGTGCGTGTGCGTTTTGCACAGTGCAGCTCGGGCGTGCATATGAGTGTGGGGTGTCTGAGCATGATAGTGTGTGTGGCTTGTAGTGGGTGAAATGTGTGCTATGTGGGCTTCTGTGGGTTGTGCGTTTTGCATGTGGTTTTGTATGTGTACTGTGATTTGTGTTTGGCTGTGTTTGAGAGGCTGTTATGTTTGTTGGGTTGAGTTACGGGTGTGATGTGAGATGTGTTGTCTTTGTGCAGTTGTGCTTGTGTAGTGTGCAACATTGTGTGTGTTGTGCGTACTCACTAACTGTGGTTCTTGTGAATTGTGTGCTTTAACGTCCTGTGTTGTTTGCGGTGTGTGTTGTACTCTACGTTGTGCTGTGTGCGTGTTGAGAGGTTCTGTGTGTACTCTATGTATGCGTTTGTGGGTGTTTTGTTGTGTGTGTTGTGGTTGTTGCTTGAGTGTGTGCCGTGTGTGGCTCTATGTGTGGCATGTGGTGTTTGCGTTGTTCTGTGTGTGTTGCACTGTTAATGCAGGGCGTTGTGTTTTTTGTGAGATGTGATTTTAATTTCTGTGTGTGACGCTTGTGTGTGTTGTGTGATGTGCTGTTCTGTGATTTGTGTTTGTGTTGAGTGTATTGTTCTCTGTGTGCTGCATATTGCACGGGTGTTGTGTGATCTGTGTTTTGCAAGTTGTGTGATATAGTAATTGTGTGTTACGACTGATATGCTTTGTGCATGTGTTGCGCGGTTGGCATTGCCCATTCTGTGAGGCTCTGTGGGCTGTATGCTTTATGTGTGATTGGAGTGATGTGTGTAGAGTGTGAAATGTGTGTTGCAAAAATTCGGTGTTCTTTTTGTTGTGGTGTGTGTGTTTTTTGCATGTGGCTTCGTATGTGTTGTATGTGTGGTGTGCGTTTTGCATGTGTGATTGTGATTCGTGTGTGGTTGTGTTTGACAGGTTGGGTGTGTGGTTGGCTGTTCGAGTAATGAGGGTAGTTTGTGATGTGCGTACTGTGTGTGGTCATGCTTGGTCAGTGAGCCTCACTATGTGTGTCGTGTTCTCTCTGAGAACCGTGCTTCAAGTGTATTGTGTGCAGTTACGTTCTCAGTGTGTGTGGGGTTTGATGTTCAGTGTGCTGTGCTGTCCGGGTGTTGAGAGACTTCTGCATTCAAGCACACTGGAGATAGCCTCTCATGCTTGTCCGTTTTCTCCACAGGTTCGTAAACCACTGGGGGTGGGGGTGGGATCTTGTTTCCTGAGGGCGATAGAAGAGGATGCAAAGAGCCGCCTCGTCCCTTTAATAGCAATGCTCTGAAGATGCCTTTGTAGTAAAGAGCCAGAAACTCCTGCAGGAGAGCCTTATGCCGGACTTTGCTGGGGAAACAATCCACCGTGCACTGAGGAGACCGTCCCTGAGAGAATACTAGGCTGCTTTCGCCGTGCATGCAATTTGCTCCTATGTGATATGGAAAACAGTAAACTTTGCAGCAGAAGGCGGTCTTCTCTGTACGCCCTCTATGTCAAGGATGTAAGTGGGCTTCGAATAGGCCTTAGCTCTAGCCACACGGGAAGTTGCAGAACAAGATGCTTCGAAATAACAGCAGTGGAGGCAAGTCAGCGTTGGATTCAGCTTACGTGGGTGAAAGAAAGCAGTGCAGGATGCCCCATTCAAGGAATCATTGAAGTCTTTGCAGTGGATGCTGAAACTGAGCTTGCAATGAGCTTTCCGTGTCTGTCCTGTGGTGTCTGCACCCAAAGCGCCTGAGTGAAGTCTGCTGTGTAGAACTCCCTTATGCTGAACAGCGGACACTCGCCTGTGTGGCCATTAACGTGAAGCCTGGCAGAGGAAGCACGGCTGTCAGAAATATGCCTGCATACAGTGACTTTAGCTTGGAAGTTTTGAACGTCGCATTTTTCTGCTACTACCGGGCTGCATCAGAGAGGCCCAGGTTGGTCTGTGGGGTATGTAAGCCGATCTCCCGTGCCACAGTCTGAGCTTTGAAAACTAAGTGCACATTGGCTTCAGTCCCCCAGCATCATGTCAGCAAGAGGTGCGCGCAAGCTTCTCCAAAGCCTGGTGGCGGATGGGCCCTATGCCTCAGAGCTGCTGTCCTGCAGAGAAGGCTCTGAGGCCGTCTCAGTCCAAGTGATTTGCTGCTCAGACATGTCCGGACTGACAGCTAAGCACTGCTGTGTCAAGGCGAGCTTCTTATATATACTTGTACTCCCAGGCACAAGGATACTGTGAAGAGGTCTTCTGCCCAGCCTCAGGTGAGGAGGCAGAGCAAGTTGCTTTCCGCACAGCATTGAAGCAGGACGGACAGGCGTTCTGTTCAAAAGGTGAAAAGCAGGCAGCACCAGGAGCCTCTGTCAAGTAAGCTCCTCTTTATGCCTAGGGAAGCTTCATTCGAACCTGCAATGGAAATTGTTCTGGGCTAACTGAGCTCTAACTTCACGATCTAACACTCTCAGTGACTTTCTCCTAACTCACACAGAGTGGAATGGCCAAACGTAGGTGGGCATGGTGTCCTCTCTGAATGCACCTTACTTCCAAGAGATTCGTGTGCTGTGAATAGGACTTGCAACTAGGTTTAAGGGAAGATGCTGTTGGGGCTCCTTCAGCTGATCATCTTTTCATCAGAACAAAGCTCTTCTCCGGGCCAGACCTTTATCAGCCTGAACAAACCATGTGCAGCACGGCTCTCTCTTTGTGATCTGCAGGGAGAAAGAATCCTTTGCCATGTTTCTAAAGCGAAATGCTTAAGGGCAGTCCTTAGACCTCTGCATTCAAGCACACTGAAGAAAGCCTTTCGTGCTTGTCTGTTTTCTCCACAGGTTTGGAATCATCCGGGAGATCCTTGTTTCCTGGGGGTGCTACAAAGAGGACGCACAGAACCGGAGTGTCCTGGTGAGTAAAAGCATAGCCCTGAAGATGCCTTTGTCGTAAAGTGTCAGGAACTGCTGCAGGAGAGCCTTATGCCAGACTCTGCTGGAGAAACAGTCCACCGTGCACTGAGGAGACCTTCCCTGAGCGAATACGATGCTAGTTTCCCCTTACATGCAACTTGCT
This sequence comes from Manis pentadactyla, assembly GCF_030020395.1. NCBI lineage: Eukaryota > Metazoa > Chordata > Mammalia > Pholidota > Manidae > Manis > Manis pentadactyla. The sequence goes on from NC_080023.1 coordinate 127,225,226, forward strand.
CCTATGTGATACAGAAAACTTAGTTAACATGGCAGTAGAAGGCTAAGCACCTGATCTCTTTTTGTGTTTTTTGGGTTTGTTGTGCGTGTGGTGTGCTCTATGTGATTTTGGTATTCGGCAGTGAGTGATTTGTGGTGTTTTCTTGTGATTCTGTGTGTATTCTCTGTTCTGGTCCGCTGTGTGTGCTGTGTTCTTGTGTGTTTTGCGTTGTGTTATCTATGGTCTGTGGGTCTCGCTTCTTTCCTGTGTGTTGTTGTGTGTTGTCCGTGTTGTGTCTATTTTATATGCCATATGTGTGGTATAGGTTCATCTGTTGACCGTTGTACACGTTTTGTGTTTGGTGTGTGGCTTCCAGTCTATTGTGTAGTGTGAAATGTGTCTGATCTTTCTTTGGTCTGTTGTGTTATGTACAGTGTTCTGGGTTGTGTGTGAGCGCTGTCTATATGCCTTCTGTGTGTCACGTACTGGGTAGATGTTGGCTGGTCTGTGTGATTTGAGTGTTGTGTGTGTGATGTTGATTTAGCCTTGTGTCGCACGTGTTGTGTGCATGTGTTTGTTCTGTGTGTGTTTGTGGGTTTTGGTTCGTGATGTCTGCGTGTGCTCTGTACTGTATGCTTGCGGTTGTGTGTGCTGTGTGTGGCGCATCATATGTGTGTTGCATGTGTTTTCGTCACTTGTGTGTGGATTTGTATGTGTTGTGACAGTTTTGTGTGCGTGATTGTGACTTGTGTGATCTGTTAGAGAGGTTGTGTGTGTGTCTGGCTGTTTGAGTTATGCACATGATGTGAGATGTGTTGACCGTGTGTGGTTGTGCTTGTTTAGTATGTCTCTTGGTGTGTGCAGTACGTAGTCTGTGCAATGATTTTCGTGTGCATTGTGAGCAGCTTTGTACCTTGAAGGGAGTGGTGTGTGTGTGCTCTGACTATTGTGTAGCATGTTCCTGTGCTGTGTGTGTGTTCTGCGTTGTGCTCCTGTGTGAGGATGTATGTGTGTTGTCCCTGTGCGTGGTTGTGCGTGTAGCGTGTAGTGGGTGAAATGTGTGCTGTTTGTCTTCTCTGTTGGTTATGTTTGTTTGGCCTATGGCTTTGTGAGTGTTGTGTGCGTTTTGCGTGTGTGATTGTGATTTGTGTGTGGTTGTGTTTGAGTGGTTGAGTGTGTGTGGTTGTTATGTTTGTGATGTGAGATATGTTGTCCGTGGGTGGTTGTGCTTGTTTAGTGTGCCCCATTGTGTGTGCTGCATGTACTCTCGCAAATGTGATTTGTGTGTTTTATGAGAAACATGTGCTCTGTAGCGTCTGTTGTGTGCCCTGTGACAGTTGTGTTGTTACCTTTTGAGTTCTGTGTGTGTGTGTGCATCGTGTAGTGGTGCCCGCGTGTGGGGTGTCTGTGTGCGTTGTGTGTGGGGTGTGTAGTGTGTGCAGTGTGTGCTACGTGCGTTAATTGTTGGTTGTGTGTTTTGCGTGTGGTTTTGTATGTGTTGTGTGTGTTTTGCGTGTGTGATTGTGGTACGTGTTTGGCTGTGTTTGAGAGGTTGTGTGTGTGATTGGTTGTTATGGGTGTGAGGTGAGATGTGCTATCTGTATGTGGTTTTGCTTGTGTGGTGTGCCTCGTTGAGTGTGGGGTGTGTACACGGTTAAATGTGGTTTGTGAGAATTGGGTGCCTTTATGTCCTCTGATGTTCGTGGTGTATGTTGTTTCAAATGTTGTGCTGTTTGCGTGTTGAGTTTGTGTGTGTTCTCCATATCTTTGTGTTTGTGGTTGTTTACTTGTGTTTGTTGTGGTTATTCCTCGAGTGTGTGTTGTGTGTGGCTTTATGTGTGGTATGTAGTGGTCGCGTCGGTCTGTGTGTTGTGCTGTCAATGCAGGGTGTCGTGTGTGCCATGAGTTGTGATGCTTAATTTGTGTGTGATGCTTCTGTGTGTTGCGTGACGTAGTGTTCTCTGATTTGTGTATGATTTTGCATGTGGTAATGTATTGATGTGATACTTTCAATGTGCGTGTCGTGTGTGCGATGTTTGTGTTGTGCATCTTCCTGTGATGTGTTTTGTGTTTGTTGGGTTTTGTGTGATGTGTGAAGTGCGCTGTTTGTCTTTTGTGTCCACGGTAGGGTGTGTTTTGTGGTGTTTGTTGTGTGATTCTGTGCGTATTCTGCGTTGTGTTACATTTTGCGTGCTGTGTTATTATGTGATTTTCTCTTTGAAGTCTGTGATCTGCTGGTTTAATGTGCGTGGCGGTGTTTATGTGGTTGTGTGTGTGTTTCCTGGGTGTTGTGTTCTTTCTGTGTTGTGACTTTTGTGCATGTGATGTGTGCAGTTTGGGTACTTTGTTGTTTGTAGTGTGTGTTCTGTGTCTATTTCTCTGTGGAGTGCTGGGTGGCTGGTGCGGTTGTGGGTGTTTCTGTGTTGGGTGTTGTGTGCTTGGAGTGCGTCCTTGTGTGTTGTACGTTTGGCGTCTTTTGTAGAGCGAGTTGTGTTCGTGATTGGGAATGTCATGTGGTCTGTGAATGGCTTTCCGTTTCATGTTAAATGTGGGATGTGACCGCACGTGCGTTGCGTGATGTGCACCGTATTGTGCTCTAAGTTGCATGCGTGTTGTGTGTGCTCTTATCTGTTTTGTGTACTATGTGCGTGGTGTCATCTGTGTATTTTATGTGTTGTGTGGGATGTTGTGTGTTGTGTCGGATATGCTTCGTATATATGTTGTGCGCTTTGCACTGTGTGTTCTGTGAGGCTCTGTGTGCTGTATGTTTTCTGTGTGTTTTGCGTGAAGTGTGTAGTGTGTGAACTGTGTTTCATAAATTCGGTGTTGTTTCTGTGGTTGTGTAGTTTTTGCATGTCATTTGGCATGTGTTTTGTGTGGTGTGTGCTTTGCGTCTGTGAGTGTGATTTCTGCGTGGTTGTGTTTGAGAGGTTGTGTGGGTGTTTGCTTGTTATGTGTGTGATGTGAAATGTGTTGTCTCCGTGTAGTTGTGCTTGTTTAGTGTGCCTCATTGTGTGTGCTGTGTGTACTCTGTGAAATGTGGTTCGTGTGTGTTGTGAGCGATTCTGTGCCTGGATGTGTCTGGTGTGTGTCTTGTGACTTGTGCTGTTCCAGTTTGGCTCTTGTGCGTGTGCGTTTTGCACAGTGCAGCTCGGGCGTGCATATGAGTGTGGGGTGTCTGAGCATGATAGTGTGTGTGGCTTGTAGTGGGTGAAATGTGTGCTATGTGGGCTTCTGTGGGTTGTGCGTTTTGCATGTGGTTTTGTATGTGTACTGTGATTTGTGTTTGGCTGTGTTTGAGAGGCTGTTATGTTTGTTGGGTTGAGTTACGGGTGTGATGTGAGATGTGTTGTCTTTGTGCAGTTGTGCTTGTGTAGTGTGCAACATTGTGTGTGTTGTGCGTACTCACTAACTGTGGTTCTTGTGAATTGTGTGCTTTAACGTCCTGTGTTGTTTGCGGTGTGTGTTGTACTCTACGTTGTGCTGTGTGCGTGTTGAGAGGTTCTGTGTGTACTCTATGTATGCGTTTGTGGGTGTTTTGTTGTGTGTGTTGTGGTTGTTGCTTGAGTGTGTGCCGTGTGTGGCTCTATGTGTGGCATGTGGTGTTTGCGTTGTTCTGTGTGTGTTGCACTGTTAATGCAGGGCGTTGTGTTTTTTGTGAGATGTGATTTTAATTTCTGTGTGTGACGCTTGTGTGTGTTGTGTGATGTGCTGTTCTGTGATTTGTGTTTGTGTTGAGTGTATTGTTCTCTGTGTGCTGCATATTGCGCGGGTGTTGTGTGATCTGTGTTTTGCAAGTTGTGTGATATAGTAATTGTGTGTTACGACTGATATGCTTTGTGCATGTGTTGCGCGGTTGGCATTGCCCATTCTGTGAGGCTCTGTGGGCTGTATGCTTTATGTGTGATTGGAGTGATGTGTGTAGAGTGTGAAATGTGTGTTGCAAAAATTCGGTGTTCTTTTTGTTGTGGTGTGTGTGTTTTTTGCATGTGGCTTCGTATGTGTTGTATGTGTGGTGTGCGTTTTGCATGTGTGATTGTGATTCGTGTGTGGTTGTGTTTGACAGGTTGGGTGTGTGGTTGGCTGTTCGAGTAATGAGGGTAGTTTGTGATGTGCGTACTGTGTGTGGTCATGCTTGGTCAGTGAGCCTCGCTATGTGTGTCGTGTTCTCTCTGAGAACCGTGCTTCAAGTGTATTGTGTGCAGTTACGTTCTCAGTGTGTGTGGGGTTTGATGTTCAGTGTGCTGTGCTGTCCGGGTGTTGAGAGACTTCTGCATTCAAGCACACTGGAGATAGCCTCTCATGCTTGTCCGTTTTCTCCACAGGTTCGTAAACCACTGGGGGTGGGGGTGGGATCTTGTTTCCTGAGGGCGATAGAAGAGGATGCAAAGAGCCGCCTCGTCCCTTTAATAGCAATGCTCTGAAGATGCCTTTGTAGTAAAGAGCCAGAAACTCCTGCAGGAGAGCCTTATGCCGGACTTTGCTGGGGAAACAATCCACCGTGCACTGAGGAGACCGTCCCTGAGAGAATACTAGGCTGCTTTCGCCGTGCATGCAATTTGCTCCTATGTGATATGGAAAACAGTAAACTTTGCAGCAGAAGGCGGTCTTCTCTGTACGCCCTCTATGTCAAGGATGTAAGTGGGCTTCGAATAGGCCTTAGCCCTAGCCACACGGGAAGTTGCAGAACAAGATGCTTCGAAATAACAGCAGTGGAGGCAAGTCAGCGTTGGATTCAGCTTACGTGGGTGAAAGAAAGCAGTGCAGGATGCCCCATTCAAGGAATCATTGAAGTCTTTGCAGTGGATGCTGAAACTGAGCTTGCAATGAGCTTTCCGTGTCTGTCCTGTGGTGTCTGCACCCAAAGCGCCTGAGTGAAGTCTGCTGTGTAGAACTCCCTTATGCTGAACAGCGGACACTCGCCTGTGTGGCCATTAACGTGAAGCCTGGCAGAGGAAGCACGGCTGTCAGAAATATGCCTGCATACAGTGACTTTAGCTTGGAAGTTTTGAACGTCGCATTTTTCTGCTACTACCGGGCTGCGTCAGAGAGGCCCAGGTTGGTCTGTGGGGTATGTAAGCCGATCTCCCGTGCCACAGTCTGAGCTTTGAAAACTAAGTGCACATTGGCTTCAGTCCCCCAGCATCATGTCAGCAAGAGGTGCGCGCAAGCTTCTCCAAAGCCTGGTGGCGGATGGGCCCTATGCCTCAGAGCTGCTGTCCTGCAGAGAAGGCTCTGAGGCCGTCTCAGTCCAAGTGATTTGCTGCTCAGACATGTCCGGACTGACAGCTAAGCACTGCTGTGTCAAGGCGAGCTTCTTATATATACTTGTACTCCCAGGCACAAGGATACTGTGAAGAGGTCTTCTGCCCAGCCTCAGGTGAGGAGGCAGAGCAAGTTGCTTTCCGCACAGCATTGAAGCAGGACGGACAGGCGTTCTGTTCAAAAGGTGAAAAGCAGGCAGCACCAGGAGCCTCTGTCAAGTAAGCTCCTCTTTATGCCTAGGGAAGCTTCATTCGAACCTGCAATGGAAATTGTTCTGGGCTAACTGAGCTCTAACTTCACGATCTAACACTCTCAGTGACTTTCTCCTAACTCACACAGAGTGGAATGGCCAAACGTAGGTGGGCATGGTGTCCTCTCTGAATGCACCTTACTTCCAAGAGATTCGTGTGCTGTGAATAGGACTTGCAACTAGGTTTAAGGGAAGATGCTGTTGGGGCTCCTTCAGCTGATCATCTTTTCATCAGAACAAAGCTCTTCTCCGGGCCAGACCTTTATCAGCCTGAACAAACCATGTGCAGCACGGCTCTCTCTTTGTGATCTGCAGGGAGAAAGAATCCTTTGCCATGTTTCTAAAGCGAAATGCTTAAGGGCAGTCCTTAGACCTCTGCATTCAAGCACACTGAAGAAAGCCTTTCGTGCTTGTCTGTTTTCTCCACAGGTTTGGAATCATCCGGGAGATCCTTGTTTCCTGGGGGTGCTACAAAGAGGACGCACAGAACCGGAGTGTCCTGGTGAGTAAAAGCATAGCCCTGAAGATGCCTTTGTCGTAAAGTGTCAGGAACTGCTGCAGGAGAGCCTTATGCCAGACTCTGCTGGAGAAACAGTCCACCGTGCACTGAGGAGACCTTCCCTGAGCGAATACGATGCTAGTTTCCCCTTACATGCAACTTGCTCCTATGTGATACAGAAAACTTAGTTAACATGGCAGTAGAAGGCTAAGCACCTGATCTCTTTTTGTGTTTTTTGGGTTTGTTGTGCGTGTGGTGTGCTCTATGTGATTTTGGTATTCGGCAGTGAGTGATTTGTGGTGTTTTCTTGTGATTCTGTGTGTATTCTCTGTTCTGGTCCGCTGTGTGTGCTGTGTTCTTGTGTGTTTTGCGTTGTGTTATCTATGGTCTGTGGGTCTCGCTTCTTTCCTGTGTGTTGTTGTGTGTTGTCCGTGTTGTGTCTATTTTATATGCCATATGTGTGGTATAGGTTCATCTGTTGACCGTTTTACACGTTTTGTGTTTGGTGTGTGGCTTCCAGTCTATTGTGTAGTGTGAAATGTGTCTGATCTTTCTTTGGTCTGTTGTGTTATGTACAGTGTTCTGGGTTGTGTGTGAGCGCTGTCTATATGCCTTCTGTGTGTCACGTACTGGGTAGATGTTGGCTGGTCTGTGTGATTTGAGTGTTGTGTGTGTGATGTTGATTTAGCCTTGTGTCGCACGTGTTGTGTGCATGTGTTTGTTCTGTGTGTGTTTGTGGGTTTTGGTTCGTGATGTCTGCGTGTGCTCTGTACTGTATGCTTGCGGTTGTGTGTGCTGTGTGTGGCGCATCATATGTGTGTTGCATGTGTTTTCGTCACTTGTGTGTGGATTTGTATGTGTTGTGTCAGTTTTGTGTGCGTGATTGTGACTTGTGTGATCTGTTAGAGAGGTTGTGTGTGTGTCTGGCTGTTTGAGTTATGCACATGATGTGAGATGTGTTGACCGTGTGTGGTTGTGCTTGTTTAGTATGTCTCTTGGTGTGTGCAGTACGTAGTCTGTGCAATGATTTTCGTGTGCATTGTGAGCAGCTTTGCACCTTGAAGGGAGTGGTGTGTGTGTGCTCTGACTATTGTGTAGCATGTTCCTGTGCTGTGTGTGTGTTCTGCGTTGTGCTCCTGTGTGAGGATGTATGTGTGTTGTCCCTGTGCGTGGTTGTGCGTGTAGCGTGTAGTGGGTGAAATGTGTGCTGTTTGTCTTCTCTGTTGGTTATGTGTGTTTGGCCTATGGCTTTGTGAGTGTTGTGTGCGTTTTGCGTGTGTGATTGTGATTTGTGTGTGGTTGTGTTTGAGTGGTTGAGTGTGTGTGGTTGTTATGTTTGTGATGTGAGATATGTTGTCCGTGGGTGGTTGTGCTTGTTTAGTGTGCCCCATTGTGTGTGCTGCATGTACTCTCGCAAATGTGATTTGTGTGTTTTATGAGAAACATGTGCTCTGTAGCGTCTGTTGTGTGCCCTGTGACAGTTGTGTTGTTACCTTTTGAGTTCTGTGTGTGTGTGTGCATCGTGTAGTGGTGCCCGCGTGTGGGGTGTCTGTGTGCGTTGTGTGTGGGGTGTGTAGTGTGTGCAGTGTGTGCTACGTGCGTTAATTGTTGGTTGTGTGTTTTGCGTGTGGTTTTGTATGTGTTGTGTGTGTTTTGCGTGTGTGATTGTGGTACGTGTTTGGCTGTGTTTGAGAGGTTGTGTGTGTGATTGGTTGTTATGGGTGTGAGGTGAGATGTGCTATCTGTATGTGGTTTTGCTTGTGTGGTGTGCCTCGTTGAGTGTGGGGTGTGTACACGGTTAAATGTGGTTTGTGAGAATTGGGTGCCTTTATGTCCTCTGATGTTCGTGGTGTATGTTGTTTCAAATGTTGTGCTGTTTGCGTGTTGAGTTTGTGTGTGTTCTCCATATCTTTGTGTTTGTGGTTGTTTACTTGTGTTTGTTGTGGTTATTCCTCGAGTGTGTGTTGTGTGTGGCTTTATGTGTGGTATGTAGTGGTCGCGTCGGTCTGTGTGTTGTGCTGTCAATGCAGGGTGTCGTGTGTGCCATGAGTTGTGATGCTTAATTTGTGTGTGATGCTTCTGTGTGTTGCGTGACGTAGTGTTCTCTGATTTGTGTATGATTTTGCATGTGGTAATGTATTGATGTGATACTTTCAATGTGCGTGTCGTGTGTGCGATGTTTGTGTTGTGCATCTTCCTGTGATGTGTTTTGTGTTTGTTGGGTTTTGTGTGATGTGTGAAGTGCGCTGTTTGTCTTTTGTGTCCACGGTAGGGTGTGTTTTGTGGTGTTTGTTGTGTGATTCTGTGCGTATTCTGCGTTGTGTTACATTTTGCGTGCTGTGTTATTATGTGATTTTCTCTTTGAAGTCTGTGATCTGCTGGTTTAATGTGCGTGGCGGTGTTTATGTGGTTGTGTGTGTGTTTCCTGGGTGTTGTGTTCTTTCTGTGTTGTGACTTTTGTGCATGTGATGTGTGCAGTTTGGGTACTTTGTTGTTTGTAGTGTGTGTTCTGTGTCTATTTCTCTGTGGAGTGCTGGGTGGCTGGTGCGGTTGTGGGTGTTTCTGTGTTGGGTGTTGTGTGCTTGGAGTGCGTCCTTGTGTGTTGTACGTTTGGCGTCTTTTGTAGAGCGAGTTGTGTTCGTGATTGGGAATGTCATGTGGTCTGTGAATGGCTTTCCGTTTCATGTTAAATGTGGGATGTGACCGCACGTGCGTTGCGTGATGTGCACCGTATTGTGCTCTAAGTTGCATGCGTGTTGTGTGTGCTCTTATCTGTTTTGCGTACTATGTGCGTGGTGTCATCTGTGTATTTTATGTGTTGTGTGGGATGTTGTGTGTTGTGTCGGATATGCTTCGTATATATGTTGTGCGCTTTGCACTGTGTGTTCTGTGAGGCTCTGTGTGCTGTATGTTTTCTGTGTGTTTTGCGTGAAGTGTGTAGTGTGTGAACTGTGTTTCATAAATTCGGTGTTGTTTCTGTGGTTGTGTAGTTTTTGCATGTCATTTGGCATGTGTTTTGTGTGGTGTGTGCTTTGCGTCTGTGAGTGTGATTTCTGCGTGGTTGTGTTTGAGAGGTTGTGTGGGTGTTTGCTTGTTATGTGTGTGATGTGAAATGTGTTGTCTGCGTGTAGTTGTGCTTGTTTAGTGTGCCTCATTGTGTGTGCTGTGTGTACTCTGTGAAATGTGGTTCGTGTGTGTTGTGAGCGATTCTGTGCCTGGATGTGTCTGGTGTGTGTCTTGTGACTTGTGCTGTTCCAGTTTGGCTCTTGTGCGTGTGCGTTTTGCACAGTGCAGCTCGGGCGTGCATATGAGTGTGGGGTGTCTGAGCATGATAGTGTGTGTGGCTTGTAGTGGGTGAAATGTGTGCTATGTGGGCTTCTGTGGGTTGTGCGTTTTGCATGTGGTTTTGTATGTGTACTGTGATTTGTGTTTGGCTGTGTTTGAGAGGCTGTTATGTTTGTTGGGTTGAGTTACGGGTGTGATGTGAGATGTGTTGTCTTTGTGCAGTTGTGCTTGTGTAGTGTGCAACATTGTGTGTGTTGTGCGTACTCACTAACTGTGGTTCTTGTGAATTGTGTGCTTTAACGTCCTGTGTTGTTTGCGGTGTGTGTTGTACTCTACGTTGTGCTGTGTGCGTGTTGAGAGGTTCTGTGTGTACTCTATGTATGCGTTTGTGGGTGTTTTGTTGTGTGTGTTGTGGTTGTTGCTTGAGTGTGTGCCGTGTGTGGCTCTATGTGTGGCATGTGGTGTTTGCGTTGTTCTGTGTGTGTTGCACTGTTAATGCAGGGCGTTGTGTTTTTTGTGAGATGTGATTTTAATTTCTGTGTGTGACGCTTGTGTGTGTTGTGTGATGTGCTGTTCTGTGATTTGTGTTTGTGTTGAGTGTATTGTTCTCTGTGTGCTGCATATTGCGCGGGTGTTGTGTGATCTGTGTTTTGCAAGTTGTGTGATATAGTAATTGTGTGTTACGACTGATATGCTTTGTGCATGTGTTGCGCGGTTGGCATTGCCCATTCTGTGAGGCTCTGTGGGCTGTATGCTTTATGTGTGATTGGAGTGATGTGTGTAGAGTGTGAAATGTGTGTTGCAAAAATTCGGTGTTCTTTTTGTTGTGGTGTGTGTGTTTTTTGCATGTGGCTTCGTATGTGTTGTATGTGTGGTGTGCGTTTTGCATGTGTGATTGTGATTCGTGTGTGGTTGTGTTTGACAGGTTGGGTGTGTGGTTGGCTGTTCGAGTAATGAGGGTAGTTTGTGATGTGCGTACTGTGTGTGGTCATGCTTGGTCAGTGAGCCTCACTATGTGTGTCGTGTTCTCTCTGAGAACCGTGCTTCAAGTGTATTGTGTGCAGTTACGTTCTCAGTGTGTGTGGGGTTTGATGTTCAGTGTGCTGTGCTGTCCGGGTGTTGAGAGACTTCTGCATTCAAGCACACTGGAGATAGCCTCTCATGCTTGTCCGTTTTCTCCACAGGTTCGTAAACCACTGGGGGTGGGGGTGGGATCTTGTTTCCTGAGGGCGATAGAAGAGGATGCAAAGAGCCGCCTCGTCCCTTTAATAGCAATGCTCTGAAGATGCCTTTGTAGTAAAGAGCCAGAAACTCCTGCAGGAGAGCCTTATGCCGGACTTTGCTGGGGAAACAATCCACCGTGCACTGAGGAGACCGTCCCTGAGAGAATACTAGGCTGCTTTCGCCGTGCATGCAATTTGCTCCTATGTGATATGGAAAACAGTAAACTTTGCAGCAGAAGGCGGTCTTCTCTGTACGCCCTCTATGTCAAGGATGTAAGTGGGCTTCGAATAGGCCTTAGCCCTAGCCACACGGGAAGTTGCAGAACAAGATGCTTCGAAATAACAGCAGTGGAGGCAAGTCAGCGTTGGATTCAGCTTACGTGGGTGAAAGAAAGCAGTGCAGGATGCCCCATTCAAGGAATCATTGAAGTCTTTGCAGTGGATGCTGAAACTGAGCTTGCAATGAGCTTTCCGTGTCTGTCCTGTGGTGTCTGCACCCAAAGCGCCTGAGTGAAGTCTGCTGTGTAGAACTCCCTTATGCTGAACAGCGGACACTCGCCTGTGTGGCCATTAACGTGAAGCCTGGCAGAGGAAGCACGGCTGTCAGAAATATGCCTGCATACAGTGACTTTAGCTTGGAAGTTTTGAACGTCGCATTTTTCTGCTACTACCGGGCTGCGTCAGAGAGGCCCAGGTTGGTCTGTGGGGTATGTAAGCCGATCTCCCGTGCCACAGTCTGAGCTTTGAAAACTAAGTGCACATTGGCTTCAGTCCCCCAGCATCATGTCAGCAAGAGGTGCGCGCAAGCTTCTCCAAAGCCTGGTGGCGGATGGGCCCTATGCCTCAGAGCTGCTGTCCTGCAGAGAAGGCTCTGAGGCCATCTCAGTCCAAGTGATTTGCTGCTCAGACATGTCCGGACTGACAGCTAAGCACTGCTGTGTCAAGGCGAGCTTCTTATATATACTTGTACTCCCAGGCACAAGGATACTGTGAAGAGGTCTTCTGCCCAGCCTCAGGTGAGGAGGCAGAGCAAGTTGCTTTCCGCACAGCATTGAAGCAGGACGGACAGGCGTTCTGTTCAAAAGGTGAAAAGCAGGCAGCACCAGGAGCCTCTGTCAAGTAAGCTCCTCTTTATGCCTAGGGAAGCTTCATTCGAACCTGCAATGGAAATTGTTCTGGGCTAACTGAGCTCTAACTTCACGATCTAACACTCTCAGTGACTTTCTCCTAACTCACACAGAGTGGAATGGCCAAACGTAGGTGGGCATGGTGTCCTCTCTGAATGCACCTTACTTCCAAGAGATTCGTGTGCTGTGAATAGGACTTGCAACTAGGTTTAAGGGAAGATGCTGTTGGGGCTCCTTCAGCTGATCATCTTTTCATCAGAACAAAGCTCTTCTCCGGGCCAGACCTTTATCAGCCTGAACAAACCATGTGCAGCACGGCTCTCTCTTTGTGATCTGCAGGGAGAAAGAATCCTTTGCCATGTTTCTAAAGCGAAATGCTTAAGGGCAGTCCTTAGACCTCTGCATTCAAGCACACTGAAGAAAGCCTTTCGTGCTTGTCTGTTTTCTCCACAGGTTTGGAATCATCCGGGAGATCCTTGTTTCCTGGGGGTGCTACAAAGAGGACGCACAGAACCGGAGTGTCCTGGTGAGTAAAAGCATAGCCCTGAAGATGCCTTTGTCGTAAAGTGTCAGGAACTGCTGCAGGAGAGCCTTATGCCAGACTCTGCTGGAGAAACAGTCCACCGTGCACTGAGGAGACCTTCCCTGAGCGAATACGATGCTAGTTTCCCCTTACATGCAACTTGCTCCTATGTGATACAGAAAACTTAGTTAACATGGCAGTAGAAGGCTAAGCACCTGATCTCTTTTTGTGTTTTTTGGGTTTGTTGTGCGTGTGGTGTGCTCTATGTGATTTTGGTATTCGGCAGTGAGTGATTTGTGGTGTTTTCTTGTGATTCTGTGTGTATTCTCTGTTCTGGTCCGCTGTGTGTGCTGTGTTCTTGTGTGTTTTGCGTTGTGTTATCTATGGTCTGTGGGTCTCGCTTCTTTCCTGTGTGTTGTTGTGTGTTGTCCGTGTTGTGTCTATTTTATATGCCATATGTGTGGTATAGGTTCATCTGTTGACCGTTGTACACGTTTTGTGTTTGGTGTGTGGCTTCCAGTCTATTGTGTAGTGTGAAATGTGTCTGATCTTTCTTTGGTCTGTTGTGTTATGTACAGTGTTCTGGGTTGTGTGTGAGCGCTGTCTATATGCCTTCTGTGTGTCACGTACTGGGTAGATGTTGGCTGGTCTGTGTGATTTGAGTGTTGTGTGTGTGATGTTGATTTAGCCTTGTGTCGCACGTGTTGTGTGCATGTGTTTGTTCTGTGTGTGTTTGTGGGTTTTGGTTCGTGATGTCTGCGTGTGCTCTGTACTGTATGCTTGCGGTTGTGTGTGCTGTGTGTGGCGCATCATATGTGTGTTGCATGTGTTTTCGTCACTTGTGTGTGGATTTGTATGTGTTGTGTCAGTTTTGTGTGCGTGATTGTGACTTGTGTGATCTGTTAGAGAGGTTGTGTGTGTGTCTGGCTGTTTGAGTTATGCACATGATGTGAGATGTGTTGACCGTGTGTGGTTGTGCTTGTTTAGTATGTCTCTTGGTGTGTGCAGTACGTAGTCTGTGCAATGATTTTCGTGTGCATTGTGAGCAGCTTTGCACCTTGAAGGGAGTGGTGTGTGTGTGCTCTGACTATTGTGTAGCATGTTCCTGTGCTGTGTGTGTGTTCTGCGTTGTGCTCCTGTGTGAGGATGTATGTGTGTTGTCCCTGTGCGTGGTTGTGCGTGTAGCGTGTAGTGGGTGAAATGTGTGCTGTTTGTCTTCTCTGTTGGTTATGTGTGTTTGGCCTATGGCTTTGTGAGTGTTGTGTGCGTTTTGCGTGTGTGATTGTGATTTGTGTGTGGTTGTGTTTGAGTGGTTGAGTGTGTGTGGTTGTTATGTTTGTGATGTGAGATATGTTGTCCGTGGGTGGTTGTGCTTGTTTAGTGTGCCCCATTGTGTGTGCTGCATGTACTCTCGCAAATGTGATTTGTGTGTTTTATGAGAAACATGTGCTCTGTAGCGTCTGTTGTGTGCCCTGTGACAGTTGTGTTGTTACCTTTTGAGTTCTGTGTGTGTGTGTGCATCGTGTAGTGGTGCCCGCGTGTGGGGTGTCTGTGTGCGTTGTGTGTGGGGTGTGTAGTGTGTGCAGTGTGTGCTACGTGCGTTAATTGTTGGTTGTGTGTTTTGCGTGTGGTTTTGTATGTGTTGTGTGTGTTTTGCGTGTGTGATTGTGGTACGTGTTTGGCTGTGTTTGAGAGGTTGTGTGTGTGATTGGTTGTTATGGGTGTGAGGTGAGATGTGCTATCTGTATGTGGTTTTGCTTGTGTGGTGTGCCTCGTTGAGTGTGGGGTGTGTACACGGTTAAATGTGGTTTGTGAGAATTGGGTGCCTTTATGTCCTCTGATGTTCGTGGTGTATGTTGTTTCAAATGTTGTGCTGTTTGCGTGTTGAGTTTGTGTGTGTTCTCCATATCTTTGTGTTTGTGGTTGTTTACTTGTGTTTGTTGTGGTTATTCCTCGAGTGTGTGTTGTGTGTGGCTTTATGTGTGGTATGTAGTGGTCGCGTCGGTCTGTGTGTTGTGCTGTCAATGCAGGGTGTCGTGTGTGCCATGAGTTGTGATGCTTAATTTGTGTGTGATGCTTCTGTGTGTTGCGTGACGTAGTGTTCTCTGATTTGTGTATGATTTTGCATGTGGTAATGTATTGATGTGATACTTTCAATGTGCGTGTCGTGTGTGCGATGTTTGTGTTGTGCATCTTCCTGTGATGTGTTTTGTGTTTGTTGGGTTTTGTGTGATGTGTGAAGTGCGCTGTTTGTCTTTTGTGTCCACGGTAGGGTGTGTTTTGTGGTGTTTGTTGTGTGATTCTGTGCGTATTCTGCGTTGTGTTACATTTTGCGTGCTGTGTTATTATGTGATTTTCTCTTTGAAGTCTGTGATCTGCTGGTTTAATGTGCGTGGCGGTGTTTATGTGGTTGTGTGTGTGTTTCCTGGGTGTTGTGTTCTTTCTGTGTTGTGACTTTTGTGCATGTGATGTGTGCAGTTTGGGTACTTTGTTGTTTGTAGTGTGTGTTCTGTGTCTATTTCTCTGTGGAGTGCTGGGTGGCTGGTGCGGTTGTGGGTGTTTCTGTGTTGGGTGTTGTGTGCTTGGAGTGCGTCCTTGTGTGTTGTACGTTTGGCGTCTTTTGTAGAGCGAGTTGTGTTCGTGATTGGGAATGTCATGTGGTCTGTGAATGGCTTTCCGTTTCATGTTAAATGTGGGATGTGACCGCACGTGCGTTGCGTGATGTGCACCGTATTGTGCTCTAAGTTGCATGCGTGTTGTGTGTGCTCTTATCTGTTTTGCGTACTATGTGCGTGGTGTCATCTGTGTATTTTATGTGTTGTGTGGGATGTTGTGTGTTGTGTCGGATATGCTTCGTATATATGTTGTGCGCTTTGCACTGTGTGTTCTGTGAGGCTCTGTGTGCTGTATGTTTTCTGTGTGTTTTGCGTGAAGTGTGTAGTGTGTGAACTGTGTTTCATAAATTCGGTGTTGTTTCTGTGGTTGTGTAGTTTTTGCATGTCATTTGGCATGTGTTTTGTGTGGTGTGTGCTTTGCGTCTGTGAGTGTGATTTCTGCGTGGTTGTGTTTGAGAGGTTGTGTGGGTGTTTGCTTGTTATGTGTGTGATGTGAAATGTGTTGTCTGCGTGTAGTTGTGCTTGTTTAGTGTGCCTCATTGTGTGTGCTGTGTGTACTCTGTGAAATGTGGTTCGTGTGTGTTGTGAGCGATTCTGTGCCTGGATGTGTCTGGTGTGTGTCTTGTGACTTGTGCTGTTCCAGTTTGGCTCTTGTGCGTGTGCGTTTTGCACAGTGCAGCTCGGGCGTGCATATGAGTGTGGGGTGTCTGAGCATGATAGTGTGTGTGGCTTGTAGTGGGTGAAATGTGTGCTATGTGGGCTTCTGTGGGTTGTGCGTTTTGCATGTGGTTTTGTATGTGTACTGTGATTTGTGTTTGGCTGTGTTTGAGAGGCTGTTATGTTTGTTGGGTTGAGTTACGGGTGTGATGTGAGATGTGTTGTCTTTGTGCAGTTGTGCTTGTGTAGTGTGCAACATTGTGTGTGTTGTGCGTACTCACTAACTGTGGTTCTTGTGAATTGTGTGCTTTAACGTCCTGTGTTGTTTGCGGTGTGTGTTGTACTCTACGTTGTGCTGTGTGCGTGTTGAGAGGTTCTGTGTGTACTCTATGTATGCGTTTGTGGGTGTTTTGTTGTGTGTGTTGTGGTTGTTGCTTGAGTGTGTGCCGTGTGTGGCTCTATGTGTGGCATGTGGTGTTTGCGTTGTTCTGTGTGTGTTGCACTGTTAATGCAGGGCGTTGTGTTTTTTGTGAGATGTGATTTTAATTTCTGTGTGTGACGCTTGTGTGTGTTGTGTGATGTGCTGTTCTGTGATTTGTGTTTGTGTTGAGTGTATTGTTCTCTGTGTGCTGCATATTGCGCGGGTGTTGTGTGATCTGTGTTTTGCAAGTTGTGTGATATAGTAATTGTGTGTTACGACTGATATGCTTTGTGCATGTGTTGCGCGGTTGGCATTGCCCATTCTGTGAGGCTCTGTGGGCTGTATGCTTTATGTGTGATTGGAGTGATGTGTGTAGAGTGTGAAATGTGTGTTGCAAAAATTCGGTGTTCTTTTTGTTGTGGTGTGTGTGTTTTTTGCATGTGGCTTCGTATGTGTTGTATGTGTGGTGTGCGTTTTGCATGTGTGATTGTGATTCGTGTGTGGTTGTGTTTGACAGGTTGGGTGTGTGGTTGGCTGTTCGAGTAATGAGGGTAGTTTGTGATGTGCGTACTGTGTGTGGTCATGCTTGGTCAGTGAGCCTCACTATGTGTGTCGTGTTCTCTCTGAGAACCGTGCTTCAAGTGTATTGTGTGCAGTTACGTTCTCAGTGTGTGTGGGGTTTGATGTTCAGTGTGCTGTGCTGTCCGGGTGTTGAGAGACTTCTGCATTCAAGCACACTGGAGATAGCCTCTCATGCTTGTCCGTTTTCTCCACAGGTTCGTAAACCACTGGGGGTGGGGGTGGGATCTTGTTTCCTGAGGGCGATAGAAGAGGATGCAAAGAGCCGCCTCGTCCCTTTAATAGCAATGCTCTGAAGATGCCTTTGTAGTAAAGAGCCAGAAACTCCTGCAGGAGAGCCTTATGCCGGACTTTGCTGGGGAAACAATCCACCGTGCACTGAGGAGACCGTCCCTGAGAGAATACTAGGCTGCTTTCGCCGTGCATGCAATTTGCTCCTATGTGATATGGAAAACAGTAAACTTTGCAGCAGAAGGCGGTCTTCTCTGTACGCCCTCTATGTCAAGGATGTAAGTGGGCTTCGAATAGGCCTTAGCCCTAGCCACACGGGAAGTTGCAGAACAAGATGCTTCGAAATAACAGCAGTGGAGGCAAGTCAGCGTTGGATTCAGCTTACGTGGGTGAAAGAAAGCAGTGCAGGATGCCCCATTCAAGGAATCATTGAAGTCTTTGCAGTGGATGCTGAAACTGAGCTTGCAATGAGCTTTCCGTGTCTGTCCTGTGGTGTCTGCACCCAAAGCGCCTGAGTGAAGTCTGCTGTGTAGAACTCCCTTATGCTGAACAGCGGACACTCGCCTGTGTGGCCATTAACGTGAAGCCTGGCAGAGGAAGCACGGCTGTCAGAAATATGCCTGCATACAGTGACTTTAGCTTGGAAGTTTTGAACGTCGCATTTTTCTGCTACTACCGGGCTGCGTCAGAGAGGCCCAGGTTGGTCTGTGGGGTATGTAAGCCGATCTCCCGTGCCACAGTCTGAGCTTTGAAAACTAAGTGCACATTGGCTTCAGTCCCCCAGCATCATGTCAGCAAGAGGTGCGCGCAAGCTTCTCCAAAGCCTGGTGGCGGATGGGCCCTATGCCTCAGAGCTGCTGTCCTGCAGAGAAGGCTCTGAGGCCGTCTCAGTCCAAGTGATTTGCTGCTCAGACATGTCCGGACTGACAGCTAAGCACTGCTGTGTCAAGGCGAGCTTCTTATATATACTTGTACTCCCAGGCACAAGGATACTGTGAAGAGGTCTTCTGCCCAGCCTCAGGTGAGGAGGCAGAGCAAGTTGCTTTCCGCACAGCATTGAAGCAGGACGGACAGGCGTTCTGTTCAAAAGGTGAAAAGCAGGCAGCACCAGGAGCCTCTGTCAAGTAAGCTCCTCTTTATGCCTAGGGAAGCTTCATTCGAACCTGCAATGGAAATTGTTCTGGGCTAACTGAGCTCTAACTTCACGATCTAACACTCTCAGTGACTTTCTCCTAACTCACACAGAGTGGAATGGCCAAACGTAGGTGGGCATGGTGTCCTCTCTGAATGCACCTTACTTCCAAGAGATTCGTGTGCTGTGAATAGGACTTGCAACTAGGTTTAAGGGAAGATGCTGTTGGGGCTCCTTCAGCTGATCATCTTTTCATCAGAACAAAGCTCTTCTCCGGGCCAGACCTTTATCAGCCTGAACAAACCATGTGCAGCACGGCTCTCTCTTTGTGATCTGCAGGGAGAAAGAATCCTTTGCCATGTTTCTAAAGCGAAATGCTTAAGGGCAGTCCTTAGACCTCTGCATTCAAGCACACTGAAGAAAGCCTTTCGTGCTTGTCTGTTTTCTCCACAGGTTTGGAATCATCCGGGAGATCCTTGTTTCCTGGGGGTGCTACAAAGAGGACGCACAGAACCGGAGTGTCCTGGTGAGTAAAAGCATAGCCCTGAAGATGCCTTTGTCGTAAAGTGTCAGGAACTGCTGCAGGAGAGCCTTATGCCAGACTCTGCTGGAGAAACAGTCCACCGTGCACTGAGGAGACCTTCCCTGAGCGAATACGATGCTAGTTTCCCCTTACATGCAACTTGCTCCTATGTGATACAGAAAACTTAGTTAACATGGCAGTAGAAGGCTAAGCACCTGATCTCTTTTTGTGTTTTTTGGGTTTGTTGTGCGTGTGGTGTGCTCTATGTGATTTTGGTATTCGGCAGTGAGTGATTTGTGGTGTTTTCTTGTGATTCTGTGTGTATTCTCTGTTCTGGTCCGCTGTGTGTGCTGTGTTCTTGTGTGTTTTGCGTTGTGTTATCTATGGTCTGTGGGTCTCGCTTCTTTCCTGTGTGTTGTTGTGTGTTGTCCGTGTTGTGTCTATTTTATATGCCATATGTGTGGTATAGGTTCATCTGTTGACCGTTGTACACGTTTTGTGTTTGGTGTGTGGCTTCCAGTCTATTGTGTAGTGTGAAATGTGTCTGATCTTTCTTTGGTCTGTTGTGTTATGTACAGTGTTCTGGGTTGTGTGTGAGCGCTGTCTATATGCCTTCTGTGTGTCACGTACTGGGTAGATGTTGGCTGGTCTGTGTGATTTGAGTGTTGTGTGTGTGATGTTGATTTAGCCTTGTGTCGCACGTGTTGTGTGCATGTGTTTGTTCTGTGTGTGTTTGTGGGTTTTGGTTCGTGATGTCTGCGTGTGCTCTGTACTGTATGCTTGCGGTTGTGTGTGCTGTGTGTGGCGCATCATATGTGTGTTGCATGTGTTTTCGTCACTTGTGTGTGGATTTGTATGTGTTGTGTCAGTTTTGTGTGCGTGATTGTGACTTGTGTGATCTGTTAGAGAGGTTGTGTGTGTGTCTGGCTGTTTGAGTTATGCACATGATGTGAGATGTGTTGACCGTGTGTGGTTGTGCTTGTTTAGTATGTCTCTTGGTGTGTGCAGTACGTAGTCTGTGCAATGATTTTCGTGTGCATTGTGAGCAGCTTTGCACCTTGAAGGGAGTGGTGTGTGTGTGCTCTGACTATTGTGTAGCATGTTCCTGTGCTGTGTGTGTGTTCTGCGTTGTGCTCCTGTGTGAGGATGTATGTGTGTTGTCCCTGTGCGTGGTTGTGCGTGTAGCGTGTAGTGGGTGAAATGTGTGCTGTTTGTCTTCTCTGTTGGTTATGTGTGTTTGGCCTATGGCTTTGTGAGTGTTGTGTGCGTTTTGCGTGTGTGATTGTGATTTGTGTGTGGTTGTGTTTGAGTGGTTGAGTGTGTGTGGTTGTTATGTTTGTGATGTGAGATATGTTGTCCGTGGGTGGTTGTGCTTGTTTAGTGTGCCCCATTGTGTGTGCTGCATGTACTCTCGCAAATGTGATTTGTGTGTTTTATGAGAAACATGTGCTCTGTAGCGTCTGTTGTGTGCCCTGTGACAGTTGTGTTGTTACCTTTTGAGTTCTGTGTGTGTGTGTGCATCGTGTAGTGGTGCCCGCGTGTGGGGTGTCTGTGTGCGTTGTGTGTGGGGTGTGTAGTGTGTGCAGTGTGTGCTACGTGCGTTAATTGTTGGTTGTGTGTTTTGCGTGTGGTTTTGTATGTGTTGTGTGTGTTTTGCGTGTGTGATTGTGGTACGTGTTTGGCTGTGTTTGAGAGGTTGTGTGTGTGATTGGTTGTTATGGGTGTGAGGTGAGATGTGCTATCTGTATGTGGTTTTGCTTGTGTGGTGTGCCTCGTTGAGTGTGGGGTGTGTACACGGTTAAATGTGGTTTGTGAGAATTGGGTGCCTTTATGTCCTCTGATGTTCGTGGTGTATGTTGTTTCAAATGTTGTGCTGTTTGCGTGTTGAGTTTGTGTGTGTTCTCCATATCTTTGTGTTTGTGGTTGTTTACTTGTGTTTGTTGTGGTTATTCCTCGAGTGTGTGTTGTGTGTGGCTTTATGTGTGGTATGTAGTGGTCGCGTCGGTCTGTGTGTTGTGCTGTCAATGCAGGGTGTCGTGTGTGCCATGAGTTGTGATGCTTAATTTGTGTGTGATGCTTCTGTGTGTTGCGTGACGTAGTGTTCTCTGATTTGTGTATGATTTTGCATGTGGTAATGTATTGATGTGATACTTTCAATGTGCGTGTCGTGTGTGCGATGTTTGTGTTGTGCATCTTCCTGTGATGTGTTTTGTGTTTGTTGGGTTTTGTGTGATGTGTGAAGTGCGCTGTTTGTCTTTTGTGTCCACGGTAGGGTGTGTTTTGTGGTGTTTGTTGTGTGATTCTGTGCGTATTCTGCGTTGTGTTACATTTTGCGTGCTGTGTTATTATGTGATTTTCTCTTTGAAGTCTGTGATCTGCTGGTTTAATGTGCGTGGCGGTGTTTATGTGGTTGTGTGTGTGTTTCCTGGGTGTTGTGTTCTTTCTGTGTTGTGACTTTTGTGCATGTGATGTGTGCAGTTTGGGTACTTTGTTGTTTGTAGTGTGTGTTCTGTGTCTATTTCTCTGTGGAGTGCTGGGTGGCTGGTGCGGTTGTGGGTGTTTCTGTGTTGGGTGTTGTGTGCTTGGAGTGCGTCCTTGTGTGTTGTACGTTTGGCGTCTTTTGTAGAGCGAGTTGTGTTCGTGATTGGGAATGTCATGTGGTCTGTGAATGGCTTTCCGTTTCATGTTAAATGTGGGATGTGACCGCACGTGCGTTGCGTGATGTGCACCGTATTGTGCTCTAAGTTGCATGCGTGTTGTGTGTGCTCTTATCTGTTTTGCGTACTATGTGCGTGGTGTCATCTGTGTATTTTATGTGTTGTGTGGGATGTTGTGTGTTGTGTCGGATATGCTTCGTATATATGTTGTGCGCTTTGCACTGTGTGTTCTGTGAGGCTCTGTGTGCTGTATGTTTTCTGTGTGTTTTGCGTGAAGTGTGTAGTGTGTGAACTGTGTTTCATAAATTCGGTGTTGTTTCTGTGGTTGTGTAGTTTTTGCATGTCATTTGGCATGTGTTTTGTGTGGTGTGTGCTTTGCGTCTGTGAGTGTGATTTCTGCGTGGTTGTGTTTGAGAGGTTGTGTGGGTGTTTGCTTGTTATGTGTGTGATGTGAAATGTGTTGTCTGCGTGTAGTTGTGCTTGTTTAGTGTGCCTCATTGTGTGTGCTGTGTGTACTCTGTGAAATGTGGTTCGTGTGTGTTGTGAGCGATTCTGTGCCTGGATGTGTCTGGTGTGTGTCTTGTGACTTGTGCTGTTCCAGTTTGGCTCTTGTGCGTGTGCGTTTTGCACAGTGCAGCTCGGGCGTGCATATGAGTGTGGGGTGTCTGAGCATGATAGTGTGTGTGGCTTGTAGTGGGTGAAATGTGTGCTATGTGGGCTTCTGTGGGTTGTGCGTTTTGCATGTGGTTTTGTATGTGTACTGTGATTTGTGTTTGGCTGTGTTTGAGAGGCTGTTATGTTTGTTGGGTTGAGTTACGGGTGTGATGTGAGATGTGTTGTCTTTGTGCAGTTGTGCTTGTGTAGTGTGCAACATTGTGTGTGTTGTGCGTACTCACTAACTGTGGTTCTTGTGAATTGTGTGCTTTAACGTCCTGTGTTGTTTGCGGTGTGTGTTGTACTCTACGTTGTGCTGTGTGCGTGTTGAGAGGTTCTGTGTGTACTCTATGTATGCGTTTGTGGGTGTTTTGTTGTGTGTGTTGTGGTTGTTGCTTGAGTGTGTGCCGTGTGTGGCTCTATGTGTGGCATGTGGTGTTTGCGTTGTTCTGTGTGTGTTGCACTGTTAATGCAGGGCGTTGTGTTTTTTGTGAGATGTGATTTTAATTTCTGTGTGTGACGCTTGTGTGTGTTGTGTGATGTGCTGTTCTGTGATTTGTGTTTGTGTTGAGTGTATTGTTCTCTGTGTGCTGCATATTGCGCGGGTGTTGTGTGATCTGTGTTTTGCAAGTTGTGTGATATAGTAATTGTGTGTTACGACTGATATGCTTTGTGCATGTGTTGCGCGGTTGGCATTGCCCATTCTGTGAGGCTCTGTGGGCTGTATGCTTTATGTGTGATTGGAGTGATGTGTGTAGAGTGTGAAATGTGTGTTGCAAAAATTCGGTGTTCTTTTTGTTGTGGTGTGTGTGTTTTTTGCATGTGGCTTCGTATGTGTTGTATGTGTGGTGTGCGTTTTGCATGTGTGATTGTGATTCGTGTGTGGTTGTGTTTGACAGGTTGGGTGTGTGGTTGGCTGTTCGAGTAATGAGGGTAGTTTGTGATGTGCGTACTGTGTGTGGTCATGCTTGGTCAGTGAGCCTCACTATGTGTGTCGTGTTCTCTCTGAGAACCGTGCTTCAAGTGTATTGTGTGCAGTTACGTTCTCAGTGTGTGTGGGGTTTGATGTTCAGTGTGCTGTGCTGTCCGGGTGTTGAGAGACTTCTGCATTCAAGCACACTGGAGATAGCCTCTCATGCTTGTCCGTTTTCTCCACAGGTTCGTAAACCACTGGGGGTGGGGGTGGGATCTTGTTTCCTGAGGGCGATAGAAGAGGATGCAAAGAGCCGCCTCGTCCCTTTAATAGCAATGCTCTGAAGATGCCTTTGTAGTAAAGAGCCAGAAACTCCTGCAGGAGAGCCTTATGCCGGACTTTGCTGGGGAAACAATCCACCGTGCACTGAGGAGACCGTCCCTGAGAGAATACTAGGCTGCTTTCGCCGTGCATGCAATTTGCTCCTATGTGATATGGAAAACAGTAAACTTTGCAGCAGAAGGCGGTCTTCTCTGTACGCCCTCTATGTCAAGGATGTAAGTGGGCTTCGAATAGGCCTTAGCCCTAGCCACACGGGAAGTTGCAGAACAAGATGCTTCGAAATAACAGCAGTGGAGGCAAGTCAGCGTTGGATTCAGCTTACGTGGGTGAAAGAAAGCAGTGCAGGATGCCCCATTCAAGGAATCATTGAAGTCTTTGCAGTGGATGCTGAAACTGAGCTTGCAATGAGCTTTCCGTGTCTGTCCTGTGGTGTCTGCACCCAAAGCGCCTGAGTGAAGTCTGCTGTGTAGAACTCGCTTATGCTGAACAGCGGACACTCGCCTGTGTGGCCATTAACGTGAAGCCTGGCAGAGGAAGCACGGCTGTCAGAAATATGCCTGCATACAGTGACTTTAGCTTGGAAGTTTTGAACGTCGCATTTTTCTGCTACTACCGGGCTGCGTCAGAGAGGCCCAGGTTGGTGTGGGGTATGTAAGCCGATCTCCCGTGCCACAGTCTGAGCTTTGAAAACTAAGTGCACATTGGCTTCAGTCCCCCAGCATCATGTCAGCAAGAGGTGCGCGCAAGCTTCTCCAAAGCCTGGTGGCGGATGGGCCCTAAGCCTCAGAGCTGCTGTCCTGCAGAGAAGGCTCTGAGGCCGTCTCAGTCCAA
Organism: Manis pentadactyla; assembly: GCF_030020395.1. NCBI lineage: Eukaryota > Metazoa > Chordata > Mammalia > Pholidota > Manidae > Manis > Manis pentadactyla. Next base: position 127,248,932 of record NC_080023.1, read on the forward strand.
GTGATTTGCTGCTCAGACATGTCCGGACTGACAGCTAAGCACTGCTGTGTCAAGGCGAGCTTCTTATATATACTTGTACTCCCAGGCACAAGGATACTGTGAAGAGGTCTTCTGCCCAGCCTCAGGTGAGGAGGCAGAGCAAGTTGCTTTCCGCACAGCATTGAAGCAGGACGGACAGGCGTTCTGTTCAAAAGGTGAAAAGCAGGCAGCACCAGGAGCCTCTGTCAAGTAAGCTCCTCTTTATGCCTAGGGAAGCTTCATTCGAACCTGCAATGGAAATTGTTCTGGGCTAACTGAGCTCTAACTTCACGATCTAACACTCTCAGTGACTTTCTCCTAACTCACACAGAGTGGAATGGCCAAACGTAGGTGGGCATGGTGTCCTCTCTGAATGCACCTTACTTCCAAGAGATTCGTGTGCTGTGAATAGGACTTGCAACTAGGTTTAAGGGAAGATGCTGTTGGGGCTCCTTCAGCTGATCATCTTTTCATCAGAACAAAGCTCTTCTCCGGGCCAGACCTTTATCAGCCTGAACAAACCATGTGCAGCACGGCTCTCTCTTTGTGATCTGCAGGGAGAAAGAATCCTTTGCCATGTTTCTAAAGCGAAATGCTTAAGGGCAGTCCTTAGACCTCTGCATTCAAGCACACTGAAGAAAGCCTTTCGTGCTTGTCTGTTTTCTCCACAGGTTTGGAATCATCCGGGAGATCCTTGTTTCCTGGGGGTGCTACAAAGAGGACGCACAGAACCGGAGTGTCCTGGTGAGTAAAAGCATAGCCCTGAAGATGCCTTTGTCGTAAAGTGTCAGGAACTGCTGCAGGAGAGCCTTATGCCAGACTCTGCTGGAGAAACAGTCCACCGTGCACTGAGGAGACCTTCCCTGAGCGAATACGATGCTAGTTTCCCCTTACATGCAACTTGCTCCTATGTGATACAGAAAACTTAGTTAACATGGCAGTAGAAGGCTAAGCACCTGATCTCTTTTTGTGTTTTTTGGGTTTGTTGTGCGTGTGGTGTGCTCTATGTGATTTTGGTATTCGGCAGTGAGTGATTTGTGGTGTTTTCTTGTGATTCTGTGTGTATTCTCTGTTCTGGTCCGCTGTGTGTGCTGTGTTCTTGTGTGTTTTGCGTTGTGTTATCTATGGTCTGTGGGTCTCGCTTCTTTCCTGTGTGTTGTTGTGTGTTGTCCGTGTTGTGTCTATTTTATATGCCATATGTGTGGTATAGGTTCATCTGTTGACCGTTGTACACGTTTTGTGTTTGGTGTGTGGCTTCCAGTCTATTGTGTAGTGTGAAATGTGTCTGATCTTTCTTTGGTCTGTTGTGTTATGTACAGTGTTCTGGGTTGTGTGTGAGCGCTGTCTATATGCCTTCTGTGTGTCACGTACTGGGTAGATGTTGGCTGGTCTGTGTGATTTGAGTGTTGTGTGTGTGATGTTGATTTAGCCTTGTGTCGCACGTGTTGTGTGCATGTGTTTGTTCTGTGTGTGTTTGTGGGTTTTGGTTCGTGATGTCTGCGTGTGCTCTGTACTGTATGCTTGCGGTTGTGTGTGCTGTGTGTGGCGCATCATATGTGTGTTGCATGTGTTTTCGTCACTTGTGTGTGGATTTGTATGTGTTGTGTCAGTTTTGTGTGCGTGATTGTGACTTGTGTGATCTGTTAGAGAGGTTGTGTGTGTGTCTGGCTGTTTGAGTTATGCACATGATGTGAGATGTGTTGACCGTGTGTGGTTGTGCTTGTTTAGTATGTCTCTTGGTGTGTGCAGTACGTAGTCTGTGCAATGATTTTCGTGTGCATTGTGAGCAGCTTTGCACCTTGAAGGGAGTGGTGTGTGTGTGCTCTGACTATTGTGTAGCATGTTCCTGTGCTGTGTGTGTGTTCTGCGTTGTGCTCCTGTGTGAGGATGTATGTGTGTTGTCCCTGTGCGTGGTTGTGCGTGTAGCGTGTAGTGGGTGAAATGTGTGCTGTTTGTCTTCTCTGTTGGTTATGTGTGTTTGGCCTATGGCTTTGTGAGTGTTGTGTGCGTTTTGCGTGTGTGATTGTGATTTGTGTGTGGTTGTGTTTGAGTGGTTGAGTGTGTGTGGTTGTTATGTTTGTGATGTGAGATATGTTGTCCGTGGGTGGTTGTGCTTGTTTAGTGTGCCCCATTGTGTGTGCTGCATGTACTCTCGCAAATGTGATTTGTGTGTTTTATGAGAAACATGTGCTCTGTAGCGTCTGTTGTGTGCCCTGTGACAGTTGTGTTGTTACCTTTTGAGTTCTGTGTGTGTGTGTGCATCGTGTAGTGGTGCCCGCGTGTGGGGTGTCTGTGTGCGTTGTGTGTGGGGTGTGTAGTGTGTGCAGTGTGTGCTACGTGCGTTAATTGTTGGTTGTGTGTTTTGCGTGTGGTTTTGTATGTGTTGTGTGTGTTTTGCGTGTGTGATTGTGGTACGTGTTTGGCTGTGTTTGAGAGCTTGTGTGTGTGATTGGTTGTTATGGGTGTGAGGTGAGATGTGCTATCTGTATGTGGTTTTGCTTGTGTGGTGTGCCTCGTTGAGTGTGGGGTGTGTACACGGTTAAATGTGGTTTGTGAGAATTGGGTGCCTTTATGTCCTCTGATGTTCGTGGTGTATGTTGTTTCAAATGTTGTGCTGTTTGCGTGTTGAGTTTGTGTGTGTTCTCCATATCTTTGTGTTTGTGGTTGTTTACTTGTGTTTGTTGTGGTTATTCCTCGAGTGTGTGTTGTGTGTGGCTTTATGTGTGGTATGTAGTGGTCGCGTCGGTCTGTGTGTTGTGCTGTCAATGCAGGGTGTCGTGTGTGCCATGAGTTGTGATGCTTAATTTGTGTGTGATGCTTCTGTGTGTTGCGTGACGTAGTGTTCTCTGATTTGTGTATGATTTTGCATGTGGTAATGTATTGATGTGATACTTTCAATGTGCGTGTCGTGTGTGCGATGTTTGTGTTGTGCATCTTCCTGTGATGTGTTTTGTGTTTGTTGGGTTTTGTGTGATGTGTGAAGTGCGCTGTTTGTCTTTTGTGTCCACGGTAGGGTGTGTTTTGTGGTGTTTGTTGTGTGATTCTGTGCGTATTCTGCGTTGTGTTACATTTTGCGTGCTGTGTTATTATGTGATTTTCTCTTTGAAGTCTGTGATCTGCTGGTTTAATGTGCGTGGCAGTGTTTATGTGGTTGTGTGTGTGTTTCCTGGGTGTTGTGTTCTTTCTGTGTTGTGACTTTTGTGCATGTGATGTGTGCAGTTTGGGTACTTTGTTGTTTGTAGTGTGTGTTCTGTGTCTATTTCTCTGTGGAGTGCTGGGTGGCTGGTGCGGTTGTGGGTGTTTCTGTGTTGGGTGTTGTGTGCTTGGAGTGCGTCCTTGTGTGTTGTACGTTTGGCGTCTTTTGTAGAGCGAGTTGTGTTCGTGATTGGGAATGTCATGTGGTCTGTGAATGGCTTTCCGTTTCATGTTAAATGTGGGATGTGACCGCACGTGCGTTGCGTGATGTGCACCGTATTGTGCTCTAAGTTGCATGCGTGTTGTGTGTGCTCTTATCTGTTTTGCGTACTATGTGCGTGGTGTCATCTGTGTATTTTATGTGTTGTGTGGGATGTTGTGTGTTGTGTCGGATATGCTTCGTATATATGTTGTGCGCTTTGCACTGTGTGTTCTGTGAGGCTCTGTGTGCTGTATGTTTTCTGTGTGTTTTGCGTGAAGTGTGTAGTGTGTGAACTGTGTTTCATAAATTCGGTGTTGTTTCTGTGGTTGTGTAGTTTTTGCATGTCATTTGGCATGTGTTTTGTGTGGTGTGTGCTTTGCGTCTGTGAGTGTGATTTCTGCGTGGTTGTGTTTGAGAGGTTGTGTGGGTGTTTGCTTGTTATGTGTGTGATGTGAAATGTGTTGTCTGCGTGTAGTTGTGCTTGTTTAGTGTGCCTCATTGTGTGTGCTGTGTGTACTCTGTGAAATGTGGTTCGTGTGTGTTGTGAGCGATTCTGTGCCTGGATGTGTCTGGTGTGTGTCTTGTGACTTGTGCTGTTCCAGTTTGGCTCTTGTGCGTGTGCGTTTTGCACAGTGCAGCTCGGGCGTGCATATGAGTGTGGGGTGTCTGAGCATGATAGTGTGTGTGGCTTGTAGTGGGTGAAATGTGTGCTATGTGGGCTTCTGTGGGTTGTGCGTTTTGCATGTGGTTTTGTATGTGTACTGTGATTTGTGTTTGGCTGTGTTTGAGAGGCTGTTATGTTTGTTGGGTTGAGTTACGGGTGTGATGTGAGATGTGTTGTCTTTGTGCAGTTGTGCTTGTGTAGTGTGCAACATTGTGTGTGTTGTGCGTACTCACTAACTGTGGTTCTTGTGAATTGTGTGCTTTAACGTCCTGTGTTGTTTGCGGTGTGTGTTGTACTCTACGTTGTGCTGTGTGCGTGTTGAGAGGTTCTGTGTGTACTCTATGTATGCGTTTGTGGGTGTTTTGTTGTGTGTGTTGTGGTTGTTGCTTGAGTGTGTGCCGTGTGTGGCTCTATGTGTGGCATGTGGTGTTTGCGTTGTTCTGTGTGTGTTGCACTGTTAATGCAGGGCGTTGTGTTTTTTGTGAGATGTGATTTTAATTTCTGTGTGTGACGCTTGTGTGTGTTGTGTGATGTGCTGTTCTGTGATTTGTGTTTGTGTTGAGTGTATTGTTCTCTGTGTGCTGCATATTGCGCGGGTGTTGTGTGATCTGTGTTTTGCAAGTTGTGTGATATAGTAATTGTGTGTTACGACTGATATGCTTTGTGCATGTGTTGCGCGTTTGGCATTGCCCATTCTGTGAGGCTCTGTGGGCTGTATGCTTTATGTGTGATTGGAGTGATGTGTGTAGAGTGTGAAATGTGTGTTGCAAAAATTCGGTGTTCTTTTTGTTGTGGTGTGTGTGTTTTTTGCATGTGGCTTCGTATGTGTTGTATGTGTGGTGTGCGTTTTGCATGTGTGATTGTGATTCGTGTGTGGTTGTGTTTGACAGGTTGGGTGTGTGGTTGGCTGTTCGAGTAATGAGGGTAGTTTGTGATGTGCGTACTGTGTGTGGTCATGCTTGGTCAGTGAGCCTCACTATGTGTGTCGTGTTCTCTCTGAGAACCGTGCTTCAAGTGTATTGTGTGCAGTTACGTTCTCAGTGTGTGTGGGGTTTGATGTTCAGTGTGCTGTGCTGTCCGGGTGTTGAGAGACTTCTGCATTCAAGCACACTGGAGATAGCCTCTCATGCTTGTCCGTTTTCTCCACAGGTTCGTAAACCACTGGGGGTGGGGGTGGGATCTTGTTTCCTGAGGGCGATAGAAGAGGATGCAAAGAGCCGCCTCGTCCCTTTAATAGCAATGCTCTGAAGATGCCTTTGTAGTAAAGAGCCAGAAACTCCTGCAGGAGAGCCTTATGCCGGACTTTGCTGGGGAAACAATCCACCGTGCACTGAGGAGACCGTCCCTGAGAGAATACTAGGCTGCTTTCGCCGTGCATGCAATTTGCTCCTATGTGATATGGAAAACAGTAAACTTTGCAGCAGAAGGCGGTCTTCTCTGTACGCCCTCTATGTCAAGGATGTAAGTGGGCTTCGAATAGGCCTTAGCCCTAGCCACACGGGAAGTTGCAGAACAAGATGCTTCGAAATAACAGCAGTGGAGGCAAGTCAGCGTTGGATTCAGCTTACGTGGGTGAAAGAAAGCAGTGCAGGATGCCCCATTCAAGGAATCATTGAAGTCTTTGCAGTGGATGCTGAAACTGAGCTTGCAATGAGCTTTCCGTGTCTGTCCTGTGGTGTCTGCACCCAAAGCGCCTGAGTGAAGTCTGCTGTGTAGAACTCCCTTATGCTGAACAGCGGACACTCGCCTGTGTGGCCATTAACGTGAAGCCTGGCAGAGGAAGCACGGCTGTCAGAAATATGCCTGCATACAGTGACTTTAGCTTGGAAGTTTTGAACGTCGCATTTTTCTGCTACTACCGGGCTGCGTCAGAGAGGCCCAGGTTGGTCTGTGGGGTATGTAAGCCGATCTCCCGTGCCACAGTCTGAGCTTTGAAAACTAAGTGCACATTGGCTTCAGTCCCCCAGCATCATGTCAGCAAGAGGTGCGCGCAAGCTTCTCCAAAGCCTGGTGGCGGATGGGCCCTATGCCTCAGAGCTGCTGTCCTGCAGAGAAGGCTCTGAGGCCGTCTCAGTCCAAGTGATTTGCTGCTCAGACATGTCCGGACTGACAGCTAAGCACTGCTGTGTCAAGGCGAGCTTCTTATATATACTTGTACTCCCAGGCACAAGGATACTGTGAAGAGGTCTTCTGCCCAGCCTCAGGTGAGGAGGCAGAGCAAGTTGCTTTCCGCACAGCATTGAAGCAGGACGGACAGGCGTTCTGTTCAAAAGGTGAAAAGCAGGCAGCACCAGGAGCCTCTGTCAAGTAAGCTCCTCTTTATGCCTAGGGAAGCTTCATTCGAACCTGCAATGGAAATTGTTCTGGGCTAACTGAGCTCTAACTTCACGATCTAACACTCTCAGTGACTTTCTCCTAACTCACACAGAGTGGAATGGCCAAACGTAGGTGGGCATGGTGTCCTCTCTGAATGCACCTTACTTCCAAGAGATTCGTGTGCTGTGAATAGGACTTGCAACTAGGTTTAAGGGAAGATGCTGTTGGGGCTCCTTCAGCTGATCATCTTTTCATCAGAACAAAGCTCTTCTCCGGGCCAGACCTTTATCAGCCTGAACAAACCATGTGCAGCACGGCTCTCTCTTTGTGATCTGCAGGGAGAAAGAATCCTTTGCCATGTTTCTAAAGCGAAATGCTTAAGGGCAGTCCTTAGACCTCTGCATTCAAGCACACTGAAGAAAGCCTTTCGTGCTTGTCTGTTTTCTCCACAGGTTTGGAATCATCCGGGAGATCCTTGTTTCCTGGGGGTGCTACAAAGAGGACGCACAGAACCGGAGTGTCCTGGTGAGTAAAAGCATAGCCCTGAAGATGCCTTTGTCGTAAAGTGTCAGGAACTGCTGCAGGAGAGCCTTATGCCAGACTCTGCTGGAGAAACAGTCCACCGTGCACTGAGGAGACCTTCCCTGAGCGAATACGATGCTAGTTTCCCCTTACATGCAACTTGCTCCTATGTGATACAGAAAACTTAGTTAACATGGCAGTAGAAGGCTAAGCACCTGATCTCTTTTTGTGTTTTTTGGGTTTGTTGTGCGTGTGGTGTGCTCTATGTGATTTTGGTATTCGGCAGTGAGTGATTTGTGGTGTTTTCTTGTGATTCTGTGTGTATTCTCTGTTCTGGTCCGCTGTGTGTGCTGTGTTCTTGTGTGTTTTGCGTTGTGTTATCTATGGTCTGTGGGTCTCGCTTCTTTCCTGTGTGTTGTTGTGTGTTGTCCGTGTTGTGTCTATTTTATATGCCATATGTGTGGTATAGGTTCATCTGTTGACCGTTGTACACGTTTTGTGTTTGGTGTGTGGCTTCCAGTCTATTGTGTAGTGTGAAATGTGTCTGATCTTTCTTTGGTCTGTTGTGTTATGTACAGTGTTCTGGGTTGTGTGTGAGCGCTGTCTATATGCCTTCTGTGTGTCACGTACTGGGTAGATGTTGGCTGGTCTGTGTGATTTGAGTGTTGTGTGTGTGATGTTGATTTAGCCTTGTGTCGCACGTGTTGTGTGCATGTGTTTGTTCTGTGTGTGTTTGTGGGTTTTGGTTCGTGATGTCTGCGTGTGCTCTGTACTGTATGCTTGCGGTTGTGTGTGCTGTGTGTGGCGCATCATATGTGTGTTGCATGTGTTTTCGTCACTTGTGTGTGGATTTGTATGTGTTGTGTCAGTTTTGTGTGCGTGATTGTGACTTGTGTGATCTGTTAGAGAGGTTGTGTGTGTGTCTGGCTGTTTGAGTTATGCACATGATGTGAGATGTGTTGACCGTGTGTGGTTGTGCTTGTTTAGTATGTCTCTTGGTGTGTGCAGTACGTAGTCTGTGCAATGATTTTCGTGTGCATTGTGAGCAGCTTTGCACCTTGAAGGGAGTGGTGTGTGTGTGCTCTGACTATTGTGTAGCATGTTCCTGTGCTGTGTGTGTGTTCTGCGTTGTGCTCCTGTGTGAGGATGTATGTGTGTTGTCCCTGTGCGTGGTTGTGCGTGTAGCGTGTAGTGGGTGAAATGTGTGCTGTTTGTCTTCTCTGTTGGTTATGTGTGTTTGGCCTATGGCTTTGTGAGTGTTGTGTGCGTTTTGCGTGTGTGATTGTGATTTGTGTGTGGTTGTGTTTGAGTGGTTGAGTGTGTGTGGTTGTTATGTTTGTGATGTGAGATATGTTGTCCGTGGGTGGTTGTGCTTGTTTAGTGTGCCCCATTGTGTGTGCTGCATGTACTCTCGCAAATGTGATTTGTGTGTTTTATGAGAAACATGTGCTCTGTAGCGTCTGTTGTGTGCCCTGTGACAGTTGTGTTGTTACCTTTTGAGTTCTGTGTGTGTGTGTGCATCGTGTAGTGGTGCCCGCGTGTGGGGTGTCTGTGTGCGTTGTGTGTGGGGTGTGTAGTGTGTGCAGTGTGTGCTACGTGCGTTAATTGTTGGTTGTGTGTTTTGCGTGTGGTTTTGTATGTGTTGTGTGTGTTTTGCGTGTGTGATTGTGGTACGTGTTTGGCTGTGTTTGAGAGCTTGTGTGTGTGATTGGTTGTTATGGGTGTGAGGTGAGATGTGCTATCTGTATGTGGTTTTGCTTGTGTGGTGTGCCTCGTTGAGTGTGGGGTGTGTACACGGTTAAATGTGGTTTGTGAGAATTGGGTGCCTTTATGTCCTCTGATGTTCGTGGTGTATGTTGTTTCAAATGTTGTGCTGTTTGCGTGTTGAGTTTGTGTGTGTTCTCCATATCTTTGTGTTTGTGGTTGTTTACTTGTGTTTGTTGTGGTTATTCCTCGAGTGTGTGTTGTGTGTGGCTTTATGTGTGGTATGTAGTGGTCGCGTCGGTCTGTGTGTTGTGCTGTCAATGCAGGGTGTCGTGTGTGCCATGAGTTGTGATGCTTAATTTGTGTGTGATGCTTCTGTGTGTTGCGTGACGTAGTGTTCTCTGATTTGTGTATGATTTTGCATGTGGTAATGTATTGATGTGATACTTTCAATGTGCGTGTCGTGTGTGCGATGTTTGTGTTGTGCATCTTCCTGTGATGTGTTTTGTGTTTGTTGGGTTTTGTGTGATGTGTGAAGTGCGCTGTTTGTCTTTTGTGTCCACGGTAGGGTGTGTTTTGTGGTGTTTGTTGTGTGATTCTGTGCGTATTCTGCGTTGTGTTACATTTTGCGTGCTGTGTTATTATGTGATTTTCTCTTTGAAGTCTGTGATCTGCTGGTTTAATGTGCGTGGCGGTGTTTATGTGGTTGTGTGTGTGTTTCCTGGGTGTTGTGTTCTTTCTGTGTTGTGACTTTTGTGCATGTGATGTGTGCAGTTTGGGTACTTTGTTGTTTGTAGTGTGTGTTCTGTGTCTATTTCTCTGTGGAGTGCTGGGTGGCTGGTGCGGTTGTGGGTGTTTCTGTGTTGGGTGTTGTGTGCTTGGAGTGCGTCCTTGTGTGTTGTACGTTTGGCGTCTTTTGTAGAGCGAGTTGTGTTCGTGATTGGGAATGTCATGTGGTCTGTGAATGGCTTTCCGTTTCATGTTAAATGTGGGATGTGACCGCACGTGCGTTGCGTGATGTGCACCGTATTGTGCTCTAAGTTGCATGCGTGTTGTGTGTGCTCTTATCTGTTTTGCGTACTATGTGCGTGGTGTCATCTGTGTATTTTATGTGTTGTGTGGGATGTTGTGTGTTGTGTCGGATATGCTTCGTATATATGTTGTGCGCTTTGCACTGTGTGTTCTGTGAGGCTCTGTGTGCTGTATGTTTTCTGTGTGTTTTGCGTGAAGTGTGTAGTGTGTGAACTGTGTTTCATAAATTCGGTGTTGTTTCTGTGGTTGTGTAGTTTTTGCATGTCATTTGGCATGTGTTTTGTGTGGTGTGTGCTTTGCGTCTGTGAGTGTGATTTCTGCGTGGTTGTGTTTGAGAGGTTGTGTGGGTGTTTGCTTGTTATGTGTGTGATGTGAAATGTGTTGTCTGCGTGTAGTTGTGCTTGTTTAGTGTGCCTCATTGTGTGTGCTGTGTGTACTCTGTGAAATGTGGTTCGTGTGTGTTGTGAGCGATTCTGTGCCTGGATGTGTCTGGTGTGTGTCTTGTGACTTGTGCTGTTCCAGTTTGGCTCTTGTGCGTGTGCGTTTTGCACAGTGCAGCTCGGGCGTGCATATGAGTGTGGGGTGTCTGAGCATGATAGTGTGTGTGGCTTGTAGTGGGTGAAATGTGTGCTATGTGGGCTTCTGTGGGTTGTGCGTTTTGCATGTGGTTTTGTATGTGTACTGTGATTTGTGTTTGGCTGTGTTTGAGAGGCTGTTATGTTTGTTGGGTTGAGTTACGGGTGTGATGTGAGATGTGTTGTCTTTGTGCAGTTGTGCTTGTGTAGTGTGCAACATTGTGTGTGTTGTGCGTACTCACTAACTGTGGTTCTTGTGAATTGTGTGCTTTAACGTCCTGTGTTGTTTGCGGTGTGTGTTGTACTCTACGTTGTGCTGTGTGCGTGTTGAGAGGTTCTGTGTGTACTCTATGTATGCGTTTGTGGGTGTTTTGTTGTGTGTGTTGTGGTTGTTGCTTGAGTGTGTGCCGTGTGTGGCTCTATGTGTGGCATGTGGTGTTTGCGTTGTTCTGTGTGTGTTGCACTGTTAATGCAGGGCGTTGTGTTTTTTGTGAGATGTGATTTTAATTTCTGTGTGTGACGCTTGTGTGTGTTGTGTGATGTGCTGTTCTGTGATTTGTGTTTGTGTTGAGTGTATTGTTCTCTGTGTGCTGCATATTGCGCGGGTGTTGTGTGATCTGTGTTTTGCAAGTTGTGTGATATAGTAATTGTGTGTTACGACTGATATGCTTTGTGCATGTGTTGCGCGGTTGGCATTGCCCATTCTGTGAGGCTCTGTGGGCTGTATGCTTTATGTGTGATTGGAGTGATGTGTGTAGAGTGTGAAATGTGTGTTGCAAAAATTCGGTGTTCTTTTTGTTGTGGTGTGTGTGTTTTTTGCATGTGGCTTCGTATGTGTTGTATGTGTGGTGTGCGTTTTGCATGTGTGATTGTGATTCGTGTGTGGTTGTGTTTGACAGGTTGGGTGTGTGGTTGGCTGTTCGAGTAATGAGGGTAGTTTGTGATGTGCGTACTGTGTGTGGTCATGCTTGGTCAGTGAGCCTCACTATGTGTGTCGTGTTCTCTCTGAGAACCGTGCTTCAAGTGTATTGTGTGCAGTTACGTTCTCAGTGTGTGTGGGGTTTGATGTTCAGTGTGCTGTGCTGTCCGGGTGTTGAGAGACTTCTGCATTCAAGCACACTGGAGATAGCCTCTCATGCTTGTCCGTTTTCTCCACAGGTTCGTAAACCACTGGGGGTGGGGGTGGGATCTTGTTTCCTGAGGGCGATAGAAGAGGATGCAAAGAGCCGCCTCGTCCCTTTAATAGCAATGCTCTGAAGATGCCTTTGTAGTAAAGAGCCAGAAACTCCTGCAGGAGAGCCTTATGCCGGACTTTGCTGGGGAAACAATCCACCGTGCACTGAGGAGACCGTCCCTGAGAGAATACTAGGCTGCTTTCGCCGTGCATGCAATTTGCTCCTATGTGATATGGAAAACAGTAAACTTTGCAGCAGAAGGCGGTCTTCTCTGTACGCCCTCTATGTCAAGGATGTAAGTGGGCTTCGAATAGGCCTTAGCCCTAGCCACACGGGAAGTTGCAGAACAAGATGCTTCGAAATAACAGCAGTGGAGGCAAGTCAGCGTTGGATTCAGCTTACGTGGGTGAAAGAAAGCAGTGCAGGATGCCCCATTCAAGGAATCATTGAAGTCTTTGCAGTGGATGCTGAAACTGAGCTTGCAATGAGCTTTCCGTGTCTGTCCTGTGGTGTCTGCACCCAAAGCGCCTGAGTGAAGTCTGCTGTGTAGAACTCGCTTATGCTGAACAGCGGACACTCGCCTGTGTGGCCATTAACGTGAAGCCTGGCAGAGGAAGCACGGCTGTCAGAAATATGCCTGCATACAGTGACTTTAGCTTGGAAGTTTTGAACGTCGCATTTTTTCTGCTACTACCGGGCTGCGTCAGAGAGGCCCAGGTTGGTCTGTGGGGTATGTAAGCCGATCTCCCGTGCCACAGTCTGAGCTTTGAAAACTAAGTGCACATTGGCTTCAGTCCCCCAGCATCATGTCAGCAAGAGGTGCGCGCAAGCTTCTCCAAAGCCTGGTGGCGGATGGGCCCTATGCCTCAGAGCTGCTGTCCTGCAGAGAAGGCTCTGAGGCCGTCTCAGTCCAAGTGATTTGCTGCTCAGACATGTCCGGACTGACAGCTAAGCACTGCTGTGTCAAGGCGAGCTTCTTATATATACTTGTACTCCCAGGCACAAGGATACTGTGAAGAGGTCTTCTGCCCAGCCTCAGGTGAGGAGGCAGAGCAAGTTGCTTCCGCACAGCATTGAAGCAGGACGGACAGGCGTTCTGTTCAAAAGGTGAAAAGCAGGCAGCACCAGGAGCCTCTGTCAAGTAAGCTCCTCTTTATGCCTAGGGAAGCTTCATTCGAACCTGCAATGGAAATTGTTCTGGGCTAACTGAGCTCTAACTTCACGATCTAACACTCTCAGTGACTTTCTCCTAACTCACACAGAGTGGAATGGCCAAACGTAGGTGGGCATGGTGTCCTCTCTGAATGCACCTTACTTCCAAGAGATTCGTGTGCTGTGAATAGGACTTGCAACTAGGTTTAAGGGAAGATGCTGTTGGGGCTCCTTCAGCTGATCATCTTTTCATCAGAACAAAGCTCTTCTCCGGGCCAGACCTTTATCAGCCTGAACAAACCATGTGCAGCACGGCTCTCTCTTTGTGATCTGCAGGGAGAAAGAATCCTTTGCCATGTTTCTAAAGCGAAATGCTTAAGGGCAGTCCTTAGACCTCTGCATTCAAGCACACTGAAGAAAGCCTTTCGTGCTTGTCTGTTTTCTCCACAGGTTTGGAATCATCCGGGAGATCCTTGTTTCCTGGGGGTGCTACAAAGAGGACGCACAGAACCGGAGTGTCCTGGTGAGTAAAAGCATAGCCCTGAAGATGCCTTTGTCGTAAAGTGTCAGGAACTGCTGCAGGAGAGCCTTATGCCAGACTCTGCTGGAGAAACAGTCCACCGTGCACTGAGGAGACCTTCCCTGAGCGAATACGATGCTAGTTTCCCCTTACATGCAACTTGCTCCTATGTGATACAGAAAACTTAGTTAACATGGCAGTAGAAGGCTAAGCACCTGATCTCTTTTTGTGTTTTTTGGGTTTGTTGTGCGTGTGGTGTGCTCTATGTGATTTTGGTATTCGGCAGTGAGTGATTTGTGGTGTTTTCTTGTGATTCTGTGTGTATTCTCTGTTCTGGTCCGCTGTGTGTGCTGTGTTCTTGTGTGTTTTGCGTTGTGTTATCTATGGTCTGTGGGTCTCGCTTCTTTCCTGTGTGTTGTTGTGTGTTGTCCGTGTTGTGTCTATTTTATATGCCATATGTGTGGTATAGGTTCATCTGTTGACCGTTGTACACGTTTTGTGTTTGGTGTGTGGCTTCCAGTCTATTGTGTAGTGTGAAATGTGTCTGATCTTTCTTTGGTCTGTTGTGTTATGTACAGTGTTCTGGGTTGTGTGTGAGCGCTGTCTATATGCCTTCTGTGTGTCACGTACTGGGTAGATGTTGGCTGGTCTGTGTGATTTGAGTGTTGTGTGTGTGATGTTGATTTAGCCTTGTGTCGCACGTGTTGTGTGCATGTGTTTGTTCTGTGTGTGTTTGTGGGTTTTGGTTCGTGATGTCTGCGTGTGCTCTGTACTGTATGCTTGCGGTTGTGTGTGCTGTGTGTGGCGCATCATATGTGTGTTGCATGTGTTTTCGTCACTTGTGTGTGGATTTGTATGTGTTGTGTCAGTTTTGTGTGCGTGATTGTGACTTGTGTGATCTGTTAGAGAGGTTGTGTGTGTGTCTGGCTGTTTGAGTTATGCACATGATGTGAGATGTGTTGACCGTGTGTGGTTGTGCTTGTTTAGTATGTCTCTTGGTGTGTGCAGTACGTAGTCTGTGCAATGATTTTCGTGTGCATTGTGAGCAGCTTTGCACCTTGAAGGGAGTGGTGTGTGTGTGCTCTGACTATTGTGTAGCATGTTCCTGTGCTGTGTGTGTGTTCTGCGTTGTGCTCCTGTGTGAGGATGTATGTGTGTTGTCCCTGTGCGTGGTTGTGCGTGTAGCGTGTAGTGGGTGAAATGTGTGCTGTTTGTCTTCTCTGTTGGTTATGTGTGTTTGGCCTATGGCTTTGTGAGTGTTGTGTGCGTTTTGCGTGTGTGATTGTGATTTGTGTGTGGTTGTGTTTGAGTGGTTGAGTGTGTGTGGTTGTTATGTTTGTGATGTGAGATATGTTGTCCGTGGGTGGTTGTGCTTGTTTAGTGTGCCCCATTGTGTGTGCTGCATGTACTCTCGCAAATGTGATTTGTGTGTTTTATGAGAAACATGTGCTCTGTAGCGTCTGTTGTGTGCCCTGTGACAGTTGTGTTGTTACCTTTTGAGTTCTGTGTGTGTGTGTGCATCGTGTAGTGGTGCCGCGTGTGTGGGGTGTCTGTGTGCGTTGTGTGTGGGGTGTGTAGTGTGTGCAGTGTGTGCTACGTGCGTTAATTGTTGGTTGTGTGTTTTGCGTGTGGTTTTGTATGTGTTGTGTGTGTTTTGCGTGTGTGATTGTGGTACGTGTTTGGCTGTGTTTGAGAGGTTGTGTGTGTGATTGGTTGTTATGGGTGTGAGGTGAGATGTGCTATCTGTATGTGGTTTTGCTTGTGTGGTGTGCCTCGTTGAGTGTGGGGTGTGTACACGGTTAAATGTGGTTTGTGAGAATTGGGTGCCTTTATGTCCTCTGATGTTCGTGGTGTATGTTGTTTCAAATGTTGTGCTGTTTGCGTGTTGAGTTTGTGTGTGTTCTCCATATCTTTGTGTTTGTGGTTGTTTACTTGTGTTTGTTGTGGTTATTCCTCGAGTGTGTGTTGTGTGTGGCTTTATGTGTGGTATGTAGTGGTCGCGTCGGTCTGTGTGTTGTGCTGTCAATGCAGGGTGTCGTGTGTGCCATGAGTTGTGATGCTTAATTTGTGTGTGATGCTTCTGTGTGTTGCGTGACGTAGTGTTCTCTGATTTGTGTATGATTTTGCATGTGGTAATGTATTGATGTGATACTTTCAATGTGCGTGTCGTGTGTGCGATGTTTGTGTTGTGCATCTTCCTGTGATGTGTTTTGTGTTTGTTGGGTTTTGTGTGATGTGTGAAGTGCGCTGTTTGTCTTTTGTGTCCACGGTAGGGTGTGTTTTGTGGTGTTTGTTGTGTGATTCTGTGCGTATTCTGCGTTGTGTTACATTTTGCGTGCTGTGTTATTATGTGATTTTCTCTTTGAAGTCTGTGATCTGCTGGTTTAATGTGCGTGGCGGTGTTTATGTGGTTGTGTGTGTGTTTCCTGGGTGTTGTGTTCTTTCTGTGTTGTGACTTTTGTGCATGTGATGTGTGCAGTTTGGGTACTTTGTTGTTTGTAGTGTGTGTTCTGTGTCTATTTCTCTGTGGAGTGCTGGGTGGCTGGTGCGGTTGTGGGTGTTTCTGTGTTGGGTGTTGTGTGCTTGGAGTGCGTCCTTGTGTGTTGTACGTTTGGCGTCTTTTGTAGAGCGAGTTGTGTTCGTGATTGGGAATGTCATGTGGTCTGTGAATGGCTTTCCGTTTCATGTTAAATGTGGGATGTGACCGCACGTGCGTTGCGTGATGTGCACCGTATTGTGCTCTAAGTTGCATGCGTGTTGTGTGTGCTCTTATCTGTTTTGCGTACTATGTGCGTGGTGTCATCTGTGTATTTTATGTGTTGTGTGGGATGTTGTGTGTTGTGTCGGATATGCTTCGTATATATGTTGTGCGCTTTGCACTGTGTGTTCTGTGAGGCTCTGTGTGCTGTATGTTTTCTGTGTGTTTTGCGTGAAGTGTGTAGTGTGTGAACTGTGTTTCATAAATTCGGTGTTGTTTCTGTGGTTGTGTAGTTTTTGCATGTCATTTGGCATGTGTTTTGTGTGGTGTGTGCTTTGCGTCTGTGAGTGTGATTTCTGCGTGGTTGTGTTTGAGAGGTTGTGTGGGTGTTTGCTTGTTATGTGTGTGATGTGAAATGTGTTGTCTGCGTGTAGTTGTGCTTGTTTAGTGTGCCTCATTGTGTGTGCTGTGTGTACTCTGTGAAATGTGGTTCGTGTGTGTTGTGAGCGATTCTGTGCCTGGATGTGTCTGGTGTGTGTCTTGTGACTTGTGCTGTTCCAGTTTGGCTCTTGTGCGTGTGCGTTTTGCACAGTGCAGCTCGGGCGTGCATATGAGTGTGGGGTGTCTGAGCATGATAGTGTGTGTGGCTTGTAGTGGGTGAAATGTGTGCTATGTGGGCTTCTGTGGGTTGTGCGTTTTGCATGTGGTTTTGTATGTGTACTGTGATTTGTGTTTGGCTGTGTTTGAGAGGCTGTTATGTTTGTTGGGTTGAGTTACGGGTGTGATGTGAGATGTGTTGTCTTTGTGCAGTTGTGCTTGTGTAGTGTGCAACATTGTGTGTGTTGTGCGTACTCACTAACTGTGGTTCTTGTGAATTGTGTGCTTTAACGTCCTGTGTTGTTTGCGGTGTGTGTTGTACTCTACGTTGTGCTGTGTGCGTGTTGAGAGGTTCTGTGTGTACTCTATGTATGCGTTTGTGGGTGTTTTGTTGTGTGTGTTGTGGTTGTTGCTTGAGTGTGTGCCGTGTGTGGCTCTATGTGTGGCATGTGGTGTTTGCGTTGTTCTGTGTGTGTTGCACTGTTAATGCAGGGCGTTGTGTTTTTTGTGAGATGTGATTTTAATTTCTGTGTGTGACGCTTGTGTGTGTTGTGTGATGTGCTGTTCTGTGATTTGTGTTTGTGTTGAGTGTATTGTTCTCTGTGTGCTGCATATTGCGCGGGTGTTGTGTGATCTGTGTTTTGCAAGTTGTGTGATATAGTAATTGTGTGTTACGACTGATATGCTTTGTGCATGTGTTGCGCGTTTGGCATTGCCCATTCTGTGAGGCTCTGTGGGCTGTATGCTTTATGTGTGATTGGAGTGATGTGTGTAGAGTGTGAAATGTGTGTTGCAAAAATTCGGTGTTCTTTTTGTTGTGGTGTGTGTGTTTTTTGCATGTGGCTTCGTATGTGTTGTATGTGTGGTGTGCGTTTTGCATGTGTGATTGTGATTCGTGTGTGGTTGTGTTTGACAGGTTGGGTGTGTGGTTGGCTGTTCGAGTAATGAGGGTAGTTTGTGATGTGCGTACTGTGTGTGGTCATGCTTGGTCAGTGAGCCTCACTATGTGTGTCGTGTTCTCTCTGAGAACCGTGCTTCAAGTGTATTGTGTGCAGTTACGTTCTCAGTGTGTGTGGGGTTTGATGTTCAGTGTGCTGTGCTGTCCGGGTGTTGAGAGACTTCTGCATTCAAGCACACTGGAGATAGCCTCTCATGCTTGTCCGTTTTCTCCACAGGTTCGTAAACCACTGGGGGTGGGGGTGGGATCTTGTTTCCTGAGGGCGATAGAAGAGGATGCAAAGAGCCGCCTCGTCCCTTTAATAGCAATGCTCTGAAGATGCCTTTGTAGTAAAGAGCCAGAAACTCCTGCAGGAGAGCCTTATGCCGGACTTTGCTGGGGAAACAATCCACCGTGCACTGAGGAGACCGTCCCTGAGAGAATACTAGGCTGCTTTCGCCGTGCATGCAATTTGCTCCTATGTGATATGGAAAACAGTAAACTTTGCAGCAGAAGGCGGTCTTCTCTGTACGCCCTCTATGTCAAGGATGTAAGTGGGCTTCGAATAGGCCTTAGCCCTAGCCACACGGGAAGTTGCAGAACAAGATGCTTCGAAATAACAGCAGTGGAGGCAAGTCAGCGTTGGATTCAGCTTACGTGGGTGAAAGAAAGCAGTGCAGGATGCCCCATTCAAGGAATCATTGAAGTCTTTGCAGTGGATGCTGAAACTGAGCTTGCAATGAGCTTTCCGTGTCTGTCCTGTGGTGTCTGCACCCAAAGCGCCTGAGTGAAGTCTGCTGTGTAGAACTCCCTTATGTTGAACAGCGGACACTCGCCTGTGTGGCCATTAACGTGAAGCCTGGCAGAGGAAGCACGGCTGTCAGAAATATGCCTGCATACAGTGACTTTAGCTTGGAAGTTTTGAACGTCGCATTTTTCTGCTACTACCGGGCTGCGTCAGAGAGGCCCAGGTTGGTCTGTGGGGTATGTAAGCCGATCTCCCGTGCCACAGTCTGAGCTTTGAAAACTAAGTGCACATTGGCTTCAGTCCCCCAGCATCATGTCAGCAAGAGGTGCGCGCAAGCTTCTCCAAAGCCTGGTGGCGGATGGGCCCTATGCCTCAGAGCTGCTGTCCTGCAGAGAAGGCTCTGAGGCCGTCTCAGTCCAAGTGATTTGCTGCTCAGACATGTCCGGACTGACAGCTAAGCACTGCTGTGTCAAGGCGAGCTTCTTATATATACTTGTACTCCCAGGCACAAGGATACTGTGAAGAGGTCTTCTGCCCAGCCTCAGGTGAGGAGGCAGAGCAAGTTGCTTTCCGCACAGCATTGAAGCAGGACGGACAGGCGTTCTGTTCAAAAGGTGAAAAGCAGGCAGCACCAGGAGCCTCTGTCAAGTAAGCTCCTCTTTATGCCTAGGGAAGCTTCATTCGAACCTGCAATGGAAATTGTTCTGGGCTAACTGAGCTCTAACTTCACGATCTAACACTCTCAGTGACTTTCTCCTAACTCACACAGAGTGGAATGGCCAAACGTAGGTGGGCATGGTGTCCTCTCTGAATGCACCTTACTTCCAAGAGATTCGTGTGCTGTGAATAGGACTTGCAACTAGGTTTAAGGGAAGATGCTGTTGGGGCTCCTTCAGCTGATCATCTTTTCATCAGAACAAAGCTCTTCTCCGGGCCAGACCTTTATCAGCCTGAACAAACCATGTGCAGCACGGCTCTCTCTTTGTGATCTGCAGGGAGAAAGAATCCTTTGCCATGTTTCTAAAGCGAAATGCTTAAGGGCAGTCCTTAGACCTCTGCATTCAAGCACACTGAAGAAAGCCTTTCGTGCTTGTCTGTTTTCTCCACAGGTTTGGAATCATCCGGGAGATCCTTGTTTCCTGGGGGTGCTACAAAGAGGACGCACAGAACCGGAGTGTCCTGGTGAGTAAAAGCATAGCCCTGAAGATGCCTTTGTCGTAAAGTGTCAGGAACTGCTGCAGGAGAGCCTTATGCCAGACTCTGCTGGAGAAACAGTCCACCGTGCACTGAGGAGACCTTCCCTGAGCGAATACGATGCTAGTTTCCCCTTACATGCAACTTGCTCCTATGTGATACAGAAAACTTAGTTAACATGGCAGTAGAAGGCTAAGCACCTGATCTCTTTTTGTGTTTTTTGGGTTTGTTGTGCGTGTGGTGTGCTCTATGTGATTTTGGTATTCGGCAGTGAGTGATTTGTGGTGTTTTCTTGTGATTCTGTGTGTATTCTCTGTTCTGGTCCGCTGTGTGTGCTGTGTTCTTGTGTGTTTTGCGTTGTGTTATCTATGGTCTGTGGGTCTCGCTTCTTTCCTGTGTGTTGTTGTGTGTTGTCCGTGTTGTGTCTATTTTATATGCCATATGTGTGGTATAGGTTCATCTGTTGACCGTTGTACACGTTTTGTGTTTGGTGTGTGGCTTCCAGTCTATTGTGTAGTGTGAAATGTGTCTGATCTCTCTTTGGTCTGTTGTGTTATGTACAGTGTTCTGGGTTGTGTGTGAGCGCTGTCTATATGCCTTCTGTGTGTCACGTACTGGGTAGATGTTGGCTGGTCTGTGTGATTTGAGTGTTGTGTGTGTGATGTTGATTTAGCCTTGTGTCGCACGTGTTGTGTGCATGTGTTTGTTCTGTGTGTGTTTGTGGGTTTTGGTTCGTGATGTCTGCGTGTGCTCTGTACTGTATGCTTGCGGTTGTGTGTGCTGTGTGTGGCGCATCATATGTGTGTTGCATGTGTTTTCGTCACTTGTGTGTGGATTTGTATGTGTTGTGTCAGTTTTGTGTGCGTGATTGTGACTTGTGTGATCTGTTAGAGAGGTTGTGTGTGTGTCTGGCTGTTTGAGTTATGCACATGATGTGAGATGTGTTGACCGTGTGTGGTTGTGCTTGTTTAGTATGTCTCTTGGTGTGTGCAGTACGTAGTCTGTGCAATGATTTTCGTGTGCATTGTGAGCAGCTTTGCACCTTGAAGGGAGTGGTGTGTGTGTGCTCTGACTATTGTGTAGCATGTTCCTGTGCTGTGTGTGTGTTCTGCGTTGTGCTCCTGTGTGAGGATGTATGTGTGTTGTCCCTGTGCGTGGTTGTGCGTGTAGCGTGTAGTGGGTGAAATGTGTGCTGTTTGTCTTCTCTGTTGGTTATGTGTGTTTGGCCTATGGCTTTGTGAGTGTTGTGTGCGTTTTGCGTGTGTGATTGTGATTTGTGTGTGGTTGTGTTTGAGTGGTTGAGTGTGTGTGGTTGTTATGTTTGTGATGTGAGATATGTTGTCCGTGGGTGGTTGTGCTTGTTTAGTGTGCCCCATTGTGTGTGCTGCATGTACTCTCGCAAATGTGATTTGTGTGTTTTATGAGAAACATGTGCTCTGTAGCGTCTGTTGTGTGCCCTGTGACAGTTGTGTTGTTACCTTTTGAGTTCTGTGTGTGTGTGTGCATCGTGTAGTGGTGCCCGCGTGTGGGGTGTCTGTGTGCATTGTGTGTGGGGTGTGTAGTGTGTGCAGTGTGTGCTACGTGCGTTAATTGTTGGTTGTGTGTTTTGCGTGTGGTTTTGTATGTGTTGTGTGTGTTTTGCGTGTGTGATTGTGGTACGTGTTTGGCTGTGTTTGAGAGGTTGTGTGTGTGATTGGTTGTTATGGGTGTGA
Organism: Manis pentadactyla; assembly: GCF_030020395.1. Lineage (NCBI taxonomy): Eukaryota > Metazoa > Chordata > Mammalia > Pholidota > Manidae > Manis > Manis pentadactyla. Next base: position 127,269,893 of record NC_080023.1, read on the forward strand.
GGTGAGATGTGCTATCTGTATGTGGTTTTGCTTGTGTGGTGTGCCTCGTTGAGTGTGGGGTGTGTACACGGTTAAATGTGGTTTGTGAGAATTGGGTGCCTTTATGTCCTCTGATGTTCGTGGTGTATGTTGTTTCAAATGTTGTGCTGTTTGCGTGTTGAGTTTGTGTGTGTTCTCCATATCTTTGTGTTTGTGGTTGTTTACTTGTGTTTGTTGTGGTTATTCCTCGAGTGTGTGTTGTGTGTGGCTTTATGTGTGGTATGTAGTGGTCGCGTCGGTCTGTGTGTTGTGCTGTCAATGCAGGGTGTCGTGTGTGCCATGAGTTGTGATGCTTAATTTGTGTGTGATGCTTCTGTGTGTTGCGTGACGTAGTGTTCTCTGATTTGTGTATGATTTTGCATGTGGTAATGTATTGATGTGATACTTTCAATGTGCGTGTCGTGTGTGCGATGTTTGTGTTGTGCATCTTCCTGTGATGTGTTTTGTGTTTGTTGGGTTTTGTGTGATGTGTGAAGTGCGCTGTTTGTCTTTTGTGTCCACGGTAGGGTGTGTTTTGTGGTGTTTGTTGTGTGATTCTGTGCGTATTCTGCGTTGTGTTACATTTTGCGTGCTGTGTTATTATGTGATTTTCTCTTTGAAGTCTGTGATCTGCTGGTTTAATGTGCGTGGCGGTGTTTATGTGGTTGTGTGTGTGTTTCCTGGGTGTTGTGTTCTTTCTGTGTTGTGACTTTTGTGCATGTGATGTGTGCAGTTTGGGTACTTTGTTGTTTGTAGTGTGTGTTCTGTGTCTATTTCTCTGTGGAGTGCTGGGTGGCTGGTGCGGTTGTGGGTGTTTCTGTGTTGGGTGTTGTGTGCTTGGAGTGCGTCCTTGTGTGTTGTACGTTTGGCGTCTTTTGTAGAGCGAGTTGTGTTCGTGATTGGGAATGTCATGTGGTCTGTGAATGGCTTTCCGTTTCATGTTAAATGTGGGATGTGACCGCACGTGCGTTGCGTGATGTGCACCGTATTGTGCTCTAAGTTGCATGCGTGTTGTGTGTGCTCTTATCTGTTTTGCGTACTATGTGCGTGGTGTCATCTGTGTATTTTATGTGTTGTGTGGGATGTTGTGTGTTGTGTCGGATATGCTTCGTATATATGTTGTGCGCTTTGCACTGTGTGTTCTGTGAGGCTCTGTGTGCTGTATGTTTTCTGTGTGTTTTGCGTGAAGTGTGTAGTGTGTGAACTGTGTTTCATAAATTCGGTGTTGTTTCTGTGGTTGTGTAGTTTTTGCATGTCATTTGGCATGTGTTTTGTGTGGTGTGTGCTTTGCGTCTGTGAGTGTGATTTCTGCGTGGTTGTGTTTGAGAGGTTGTGTGGGTGTTTGCTTGTTATGTGTGTGATGTGAAATGTGTTGTCTGCGTGTAGTTGTGCTTGTTTAGTGTGCCTCATTGTGTGTGCTGTGTGTACTCTGTGAAATGTGGTTCGTGTGTGTTGTGAGCGATTCTGTGCCTGGATGTGTCTGGTGTGTGTCTTGTGACTTGTGCTGTTCCAGTTTGGCTCTTGTGCGTGTGCGTTTTGCACAGTGCAGCTCGGGCGTGCATATGAGTGTGGGGTGTCTGAGCATGATAGTGTGTGTGGCTTGTAGTGGGTGAAATGTGTGCTATGTGGGCTTCTGTGGGTTGTGCGTTTTGCATGTGGTTTTGTATGTGTACTGTGATTTGTGTTTGGCTGTGTTTGAGAGGCTGTTATGTTTGTTGGGTTGAGTTACGGGTGTGATGTGAGATGTGTTGTCTTTGTGCAGTTGTGCTTGTGTAGTGTGCAACATTGTGTGTGTTGTGCGTACTCACTAACTGTGGTTCTTGTGAATTGTGTGCTTTAACGTCCTGTGTTGTTTGCGGTGTGTGTTGTACTCTACGTTGTGCTGTGTGCGTGTTGAGAGGTTCTGTGTGTACTCTATGTATGCGTTTGTGGGTGTTTTGTTGTGTGTGTTGTGGTTGTTGCTTGAGTGTGTGCCGTGTGTGGCTCTATGTGTGGCATGTGGTGTTTGCGTTGTTCTGTGTGTGTTGCACTGTTAATGCAGGGCGTTGTGTTTTTTGTGAGATGTGATTTTAATTTCTGTGTGTGACGCTTGTGTGTGTTGTGTGATGTGCTGTTCTGTGATTTGTGTTTGTGTTGAGTGTATTGTTCTCTGTGTGCTGCATATTGCGCGGGTGTTGTGTGATCTGTGTTTTGCAAGTTGTGTGATATAGTAATTGTGTGTTACGACTGATATGCTTTGTGCATGTGTTGCGCGTTTGGCATTGCCCATTCTGTGAGGCTCTGTGGGCTGTATGCTTTATGTGTGATTGGAGTGATGTGTGTAGAGTGTGAAATGTGTGTTGCAAAAATTCGGTGTTCTTTTTGTTGTGGTGTGTGTGTTTTTTGCATGTGGCTTCGTATGTGTTGTATGTGTGGTGTGCGTTTTGCATGTGTGATTGTGATTCGTGTGTGGTTGTGTTTGACAGGTTGGGTGTGTGGTTGGCTGTTCGAGTAATGAGGGTAGTTTGTGATGTGCGTACTGTGTGTGGTCATGCTTGGTCAGTGAGCCTCACTATGTGTGTCGTGTTCTCTCTGAGAACCGTGCTTCAAGTGTATTGTGTGCAGTTACGTTCTCAGTGTGTGTGGGGTTTGATGTTCAGTGTGCTGTGCTGTCCGGGTGTTGAGAGACTTCTGCATTCAAGCACACTGGAGATAGCCTCTCATGCTTGTCCGTTTTCTCCACAGGTTCGTAAACCACTGGGGGTGGGGGTGGGATCTTGTTTCCTGAGGGCGATAGAAGAGGATGCAAAGAGCCGCCTCGTCCCTTTAATAGCAATGCTCTGAAGATGCCTTTGTAGTAAAGAGCCAGAAACTCCTGCAGGAGAGCCTTATGCCGGACTTTGCTGGGGAAACAATCCACCGTGCACTGAGGAGACCGTCCCTGAGAGAATACTAGGCTGCTTTCGCCGTGCATGCAATTTGCTCCTATGTGATATGGAAAACAGTAAACTTTGCAGCAGAAGGCGGTCTTCTCTGTACGCCCTCTATGTCAAGGATGTAAGTGGGCTTCGAATAGGCCTTAGCCCTAGCCACACGGGAAGTTGCAGAACAAGATGCTTCGAAATAACAGCAGTGGAGGCAAGTCAGCGTTGGATTCAGCTTACGTGGGTGAAAGAAAGCAGTGCAGGATGCCCCATTCAAGGAATCATTGAAGTCTTTGCAGTGGATGCTGAAACTGAGCTTGCAATGAGCTTTCCGTGTCTGTCCTGTGGTGTCTGCACCCAAAGCGCCTGAGTGAAGTCTGCTGTGTAGAACTCCCTTATGCTGAACAGCGGACACTCGCCTGTGTGGCCATTAACGTGAAGCCTGGCAGAGGAAGCACGGCTGTCAGAAATATGCCTGCATACAGTGACTTTAGCTTGGAAGTTTTGAACGTCGCATTTTTCTGCTACTACCGGGCTGCGTCAGAGAGGCCCAGGTTGGTCTGTGGGGTATGTAAGCCGATCTCCCGTGCCACAGTCTGAGCTTTGAAAACTAAGTGCACATTGGCTTCAGTCCCCCAGCATCATGTCAGCAAGAGGTGCGCGCAAGCTTCTCCAAAGCCTGGTGGCGGATGGGCCCTATGCCTCAGAGCTGCTGTCCTGCAGAGAAGGCTCTGAGGCCGTCTCAGTCCAAGTGATTTGCTGCTCAGACATGTCCGGACTGACAGCTAAGCACTGCTGTGTCAAGGCGAGCTTCTTATATATACTTGTACTCCCAGGCACAAGGATACTGTGAAGAGGTCTTCTGCCCAGCCTCAGGTGAGGAGGCAGAGCAAGTTGCTTTCCGCACAGCATTGAAGCAGGACGGACAGGCGTTCTGTTCAAAAGGTGAAAAGCAGGCAGCACCAGGAGCCTCTGTCAAGTAAGCTCCTCTTTATGCCTAGGGAAGCTTCATTCGAACCTGCAATGGAAATTGTTCTGGGCTAACTGAGCTCTAACTTCACGATCTAACACTCTCAGTGACTTTCTCCTAACTCACACAGAGTGGAATGGCCAAACGTAGGTGGGCATGGTGTCCTCTCTGAATGCACCTTACTTCCAAGAGATTCGTGTGCTGTGAATAGGACTTGCAACTAGGTTTAAGGGAAGATGCTGTTGGGGCTCCTTCAGCTGATCATCTTTTCATCAGAACAAAGCTCTTCTCCGGGCCAGACCTTTATCAGCCTGAACAAACCATGTGCAGCACGGCTCTCTCTTTGTGATCTGCAGGGAGAAAGAATCCTTTGCCATGTTTCTAAAGCGAAATGCTTAAGGGCAGTCCTTAGACCTCTGCATTCAAGCACACTGAAGAAAGCCTTTCGTGCTTGTCTGTTTTCTCCACAGGTTTGGAATCATCCGGGAGATCCTTGTTTCCTGGGGGTGCTACAAAGAGGACGCACAGAACCGGAGTGTCCTGGTGAGTAAAAGCATAGCCCTAAAGATGCCTTTGTCGTAAAGTGTCAGGAACTGCTGCAGGAGAGCCTTATGCCAGACTCTGCTGGAGAAACAGTCCACCGTGCACTGAGGAGACCTTCCCTGAGCGAATACGATGCTAGTTTCCCCTTACATGCAACTTGCTCCTATGTGATACAGAAAACTTAGTTAACATGGCAGTAGAAGGCTAAGCACCTGATCTCTTTTTGTGTTTTTTGGGTTTGTTGTGCGTGTGGTGTGCTCTATGTGATTTTGGTATTCGGCAGTGAGTGATTTGTGGTGTTTTCTTGTGATTCTGTGTGTATTCTCTGTTCTGGTCCGCTGTGTGTGCTGTGTTCTTGTGTGTTTTGCGTTGTGTTATCTATGGTCTGTGGGTCTCGCTTCTTTCCTGTGTGTTGTTGTGTGTTGTCCGTGTTGTGTCTATTTTATATGCCATATGTGTGGTATAGGTTCATCTGTTGACCGTTGTACACGTTTTGTGTTTGGTGTGTGGCTTCCAGTCTATTGTGTAGTGTGAAATGTGTCTGATCTCTCTTTGGTCTGTTGTGTTATGTACAGTGTTCTGGGTTGTGTGTGAGCGCTGTCTATATGCCTTCTGTGTGTCACGTACTGGGTAGATGTTGGCTGGTCTGTGTGATTTGAGTGTTGTGTGTGTGATGTTGATTTAGCCTTGTGTCGCACGTGTTGTGTGCATGTGTTTGTTCTGTGTGTGTTTGTGGGTTTTGGTTCGTGATGTCTGCGTGTGCTCTGTACTGTATGCTTGCGGTTGTGTGTGCTGTGTGTGGCGCATCATATGTGTGTTGCATGTGTTTTCGTCACTTGTGTGTGGATTTGTATGTGTTGTGTCAGTTTTGTGTGCGTGATTGTGACTTGTGTGATCTGTTAGAGAGGTTGTGTGTGTGTCTGGCTGTTTGAGTTATGCACATGATGTGAGATGTGTTGACCGTGTGTGGTTGTGCTTGTTTAGTATGTCTCTTGGTGTGTGCAGTACGTAGTCTGTGCAATGATTTTCGTGTGCATTGTGAGCAGCTTTGCACCTTGAAGGGAGTGGTGTGTGTGTGCTCTGACTATTGTGTAGCATGTTCCTGTGCTGTGTGTGTGTTCTGCGTTGTGCTCCTGTGTGAGGATGTATGTGTGTTGTCCCTGTGCGTGGTTGTGCGTGTAGCGTGTAGTGGGTGAAATGTGTGCTGTTTGTCTTCTCTGTTGGTTATGTGTGTTTGGCCTATGGCTTTGTGAGTGTTGTGTGCGTTTTGCGTGTGTGATTGTGATTTGTGTGTGGTTGTGTTTGAGTGGTTGAGTGTGTGTGGTTGTTATGTTTGTGATGTGAGATATGTTGTCCGTGGGTGGTTGTGCTTGTTTAGTGTGCCCCATTGTGTGTGCTGCATGTACTCTCGCAAATGTGATTTGTGTGTTTTATGAGAAACATGTGCTCTGTAGCGTCTGTTGTGTGCCCTGTGACAGTTGTGTTGTTACCTTTTGAGTTCTGTGTGTGTGTGTGCATCGTGTAGTGGTGCCCGCGTGTGGGGTGTCTGTGTGCGTTGTGTGTGGGGTGTGTAGTGTGTGCAGTGTGTGCTACGTGCGTTAATTGTTGGTTGTGTGTTTTGCGTGTGGTTTTGTATGTGTTGTGTGTGTTTTGCGTGTGTGATTGTGGTACGTGTTTGGCTGTGTTTGAGAGGTTGTGTGTGTGATTGGTTGTTATGGGTGTGAGGTGAGATGTGCTATCTGTATGTGGTTTTGCTTGTGTGGTGTGCCTCGTTGAGTGTGGGGTGTGTACACGGTTAAATGTGGTTTGTGAGAATTGGGTGCCTTTATGTCCTCTGATGTTCGTGGTGTATGTTGTTTCAAATGTTGTGCTGTTTGCGTGTTGAGTTTGTGTGTGTTCTCCATATCTTTGTGTTTGTGGTTGTTTACTTGTGTTTGTTGTGGTTATTCCTCGAGTGTGTGTTGTGTGTGGCTTTATGTGTGGTATGTAGTGGTCGCGTCGGTCTGTGTGTTGTGCTGTCAATGCAGGGTGTCGTGTGTGCCATGAGTTGTGATGCTTAATTTGTGTGTGATGCTTCTGTGTGTTGCGTGACGTAGTGTTCTCTGATTTGTGTATGATTTTGCATGTGGTAATGTATTGATGTGATACTTTCAATGTGCGTGTCGTGTGTGCGATGTTTGTGTTGTGCATCTTCCTGTGATGTGTTTTGTGTTTGTTGGGTTTTGTGTGATGTGTGAAGTGCGCTGTTTGTCTTTTGTGTCCACGGTAGGGTGTGTTTTGTGGTGTTTGTTGTGTGATTCTGTGCGTATTCTGCGTTGTGTTACATTTTGCGTGCTGTGTTATTATGTGATTTTCTCTTTGAAGTCTGTGATCTGCTGGTTTAATGTGCGTGGCGGTGTTTATGTGGTTGTGTGTGTGTTTCCTGGGTGTTGTGTTCTTTCTGTGTTGTGACTTTTGTGCATGTGATGTGTGCAGTTTGGGTACTTTGTTGTTTGTAGTGTGTGTTCTGTGTCTATTTCTCTGTGGAGTGCTGGGTGGCTGGTGCGGTTGTGGGTGTTTCTGTGTTGGGTGTTGTGTGCTTGGAGTGCGTCCTTGTGTGTTGTACGTTTGGCGTCTTTTGTAGAGCGAGTTGTGTTCGTGATTGGGAATGTCATGTGGTCTGTGAATGGCTTTCCGTTTCATGTTAAATGTGGGATGTGACCGCACGTGCGTTGCGTGATGTGCACCGTATTGTGCTCTAAGTTGCATGCGTGTTGTGTGTGCTCTTATCTGTTTTGCGTACTATGTGCGTGGTGTCATCTGTGTATTTTATGTGTTGTGTGGGATGTTGTGTGTTGTGTCGGATATGCTTCGTATATATGTTGTGCGCTTTGCACTGTGTGTTCTGTGAGGCTCTGTGTGCTGTATGTTTTCTGTGTGTTTTGCGTGAAGTGTGTAGTGTGTGAACTGTGTTTCATAAATTCGGTGTTGTTTCTGTGGTTGTGTAGTTTTTGCATGTCATTTGGCATGTGTTTTGTGTGGTGTGTGCTTTGCGTCTGTGAGTGTGATTTCTGCGTGGTTGTGTTTGAGAGGTTGTGTGGGTGTTTGCTTGTTATGTGTGTGATGTGAAATGTGTTGTCTGCGTGTAGTTGTGCTTGTTTAGTGTGCCTCATTGTGTGTGCTGTGTGTACTCTGTGAAATGTGGTTCGTGTGTGTTGTGAGCGATTCTGTGCCTGGATGTGTCTGGTGTGTGTCTTGTGACTTGTGCTGTTCCAGTTTGGCTCTTGTGCGTGTGCGTTTTGCACAGTGCAGCTCGGGCGTGCATATGAGTGTGGGGTGTCTGAGCATGATAGTGTGTGTGGCTTGTAGTGGGTGAAATGTGTGCTATGTGGGCTTCTGTGGGTTGTGCGTTTTGCATGTGGTTTTGTATGTGTACTGTGATTTGTGTTTGGCTGTGTTTGAGAGGCTGTTATGTTTGTTGGGTTGAGTTACGGGTGTGATGTGAGATGTGTTGTCTTTGTGCAGTTGTGCTTGTGTAGTGTGCAACATTGTGTGTGTTGTGCGTACTCACTAACTGTGGTTCTTGTGAATTGTGTGCTTTAACGTCCTGTGTTGTTTGCGGTGTGTGTTGTACTCTACGTTGTGCTGTGTGCGTGTTGAGAGGTTCTGTGTGTACTCTATGTATGCGTTTGTGGGTGTTTTGTTGTGTGTGTTGTGGTTGTTGCTTGAGTGTGTGCCGTGTGTGGCTCTATGTGTGGCATGTGGTGTTTGCGTTGTTCTGTGTGTGTTGCACTGTTAATGCAGGGCGTTGTGTTTTTTGTGAGATGTGATTTTAATTTCTGTGTGTGACGCTTGTGTGTGTTGTGTGATGTGCTGTTCTGTGATTTGTGTTTGTGTTGAGTGTATTGTTCTCTGTGTGCTGCATATTGCGCGGGTGTTGTGTGATCTGTGTTTTGCAAGTTGTGTGATATAGTAATTGTGTGTTACGACTGATATGCTTTGTGCATGTGTTGCGCGTTTGGCATTGCCCATTCTGTGAGGCTCTGTGGGCTGTATGCTTTATGTGTGATTGGAGTGATGTGTGTAGAGTGTGAAATGTGTGTTGCAAAAATTCGGTGTTCTTTTTGTTGTGGTGTGTGTGTTTTTTGCATGTGGCTTCGTATGTGTTGTATGTGTGGTGTGCGTTTTGCATGTGTGATTGTGATTCGTGTGTGGTTGTGTTTGACAGGTTGGGTGTGTGGTTGGCTGTTCGAGTAATGAGGGTAGTTTGTGATGTGCGTACTGTGTGTGGTCATGCTTGGTCAGTGAGCCTCACTATGTGTGTCGTGTTCTCTCTGAGAACCGTGCTTCAAGTGTATTGTGTGCAGTTACGTTCTCAGTGTGTGTGGGGTTTGATGTTCAGTGTGCTGTGCTGTCCGGGTGTTGAGAGACTTCTGCATTCAAGCACACTGGAGATAGCCTCTCATGCTTGTCCGTTTTCTCCACAGGTTCGTAAACCACTGGGGGTGGGGGTGGGATCTTGTTTCCTGAGGGCGATAGAAGAGGATGCAAAGAGCCGCCTCGTCCCTTTAATAGCAATGCTCTGAAGATGCCTTTGTAGTAAAGAGCCAGAAACTCCTGCAGGAGAGCCTTATGCCGGACTTTGCTGGGGAAACAATCCACCGTGCACTGAGGAGACCGTCCCTGAGAGAATACTAGGCTGCTTTCGCCGTGCATGCAATTTGCTCCTATGTGATATGGAAAACAGTAAACTTTGCAGCAGAAGGCGGTCTTCTCTGTACGCCCTCTATGTCAAGGATGTAAGTGGGCTTCGAATAGGCCTTAGCCCTAGCCACACGGGAAGTTGCAGAACAAGATGCTTCGAAATAACAGCAGTGGAGGCAAGTCAGCGTTGGATTCAGCTTACGTGGGTGAAAGAAAGCAGTGCAGGATGCCCCATTCAAGGAATCATTGAAGTCTTTGCAGTGGATGCTGAAACTGAGCTTGCAATGAGCTTTCCGTGTCTGTCCTGTGGTGTCTGCACCCAAAGCGCCTGAGTGAAGTCTGCTGTGTAGAACTCCCTTATGTTGAACAGCGGACACTCGCCTGTGTGGCCATTAACGTGAAGCCTGGCAGAGGAAGCACGGCTGTCAGAAATATGCCTGCATACAGTGACTTTAGCTTGGAAGTTTTGAACGTCGCATTTTTCTGCTACTACCGGGCTGCGTCAGAGAGGCCCAGGTTGGTCTGTGGGGTATGTAAGCCGATCTCCCGTGCCACAGTCTGAGCTTTGAAAACTAAGTGCACATTGGCTTCAGTCCCCCAGCATCATGTCAGCAAGAGGTGCGCGCAAGCTTCTCCAAAGCCTGGTGGCGGATGGGCCCTATGCCTCAGAGCTGCTGTCCTGCAGAGAAGGCTCTGAGGCCGTCTCAGTCCAAGTGATTTGCTGCTCAGACATGTCCGGACTGACAGCTAAGCACTGCTGTGTCAAGGCGAGCTTCTTATATATACTTGTACTCCCAGGCACAAGGATACTGTGAAGAGGTCTTCTGCCCAGCCTCAGGTGAGGAGGCAGAGCAAGTTGCTTTCCGCACAGCATTGAAGCAGGACGGACAGGCGTTCTGTTCAAAAGGTGAAAAGCAGGCAGCACCAGGAGCCTCTGTCAAGTAAGCTCCTCTTTATGCCTAGGGAAGCTTCATTCGAACCTGCAATGGAAATTGTTCTGGGCTAACTGAGCTCTAACTTCACGATCTAACACTCTCAGTGACTTTCTCCTAACTCACACAGAGTGGAATGGCCAAACGTAGGTGGGCATGGTGTCCTCTCTGAATGCACCTTACTTCCAAGAGATTCGTGTGCTGTGAATAGGACTTGCAACTAGGTTTAAGGGAAGATGCTGTTGGGGCTCCTTCAGCTGATCATCTTTTCATCAGAACAAAGCTCTTCTCCGGGCCAGACCTTTATCAGCCTGAACAAACCATGTGCAGCACGGCTCTCTCTTTGTGATCTGCAGGGAGAAAGAATCCTTTGCCATGTTTCTAAAGCGAAATGCTTAAGGGCAGTCCTTAGACCTCTGCATTCAAGCACACTGAAGAAAGCCTTTCGTGCTTGTCTGTTTTCTCCACAGGTTTGGAATCATCCGGGAGATCCTTGTTTCCTGGGGGTGCTACAAAGAGGACGCACAGAACCGGAGTGTCCTGGTGAGTAAAAGCATAGCCCTGAAGATGCCTTTGTCGTAAAGTGTCAGGAACTGCTGCAGGAGAGCCTTATGCCAGACTCTGCTGGAGAAACAGTCCACCGTGCACTGAGGAGACCTTCCCTGAGCGAATACGATGCTAGTTTCCCCTTACATGCAACTTGCTCCTATGTGATACAGAAAACTTAGTTAACATGGCAGTAGAAGGCTAAGCACCTGATCTCTTTTTGTGTTTTTTGGGTTTGTTGTGCGTGTGGTGTGCTCTATGTGATTTTGGTATTCGGCAGTGAGTGATTTGTGGTGTTTTCTTGTGATTCTGTGTGTATTCTCTGTTCTGGTCCGCTGTGTGTGCTGTGTTCTTGTGTGTTTTGCGTTGTGTTATCTATGGTCTGTGGGTCTCGCTTCTTTCCTGTGTGTTGTTGTGTGTTGTCCGTGTTGTGTCTATTTTATATGCCATATGTGTGGTATAGGTTCATCTGTTGACCGTTGTACACGTTTTGTGTTTGGTGTGTGGCTTCCAGTCTATTGTGTAGTGTGAAATGTGTCTGATCTTTCTTTGGTCTGTTGTGTTATGTACAGTGTTCTGGGTTGTGTGTGAGCGCTGTCTATATGCCTTCTGTGTGTCACGTACTGGGTAGATGTTGGCTGGTCTGTGTGATTTGAGTGTTGTGTGTGTGATGTTGATTTAGCCTTGTGTCGCACGTGTTGTGTGCATGTGTTTGTTCTGTGTGTGTTTGTGGGTTTTGGTTCGTGATGTCTGCGTGTGCTCTGTACTGTATGCTTGCGGTTGTGTGTGCTGTGTGTGGCGCATCATATGTGTGTTGCATGTGTTTTCGTCACTTGTGTGTGGATTTGTATGTGTTGTGTCAGTTTTGTGTGCGTGATTGTGACTTGTGTGATCTGTTAGAGAGGTTGTGTGTGTGTCTGGCTGTTTGAGTTATGCACATGATGTGAGATGTGTTGACCGTGTGTGGTTGTGCTTGTTTAGTATGTCTCTTGGTGTGTGCAGTACGTAGTCTGTGCAATGATTTTCGTGTGCATTGTGAGCAGCTTTGCACCTTGAAGGGAGTGGTGTGTGTGTGCTCTGACTATTGTGTAGCATGTTCCTGTGCTGTGTGTGTGTTCTGCGTTGTGCTCCTGTGTGAGGATGTATGTGTGTTGTCCCTGTGCGTGGTTGTGCGTGTAGCGTGTAGTGGGTGAAATGTGTGCTGTTTGTCTTCTCTGTTGGTTATGTGTGTTTGGCCTATGGCTTTGTGAGTGTTGTGTGCGTTTTGCGTGTGTGATTGTGATTTGTGTGTGGTTGTGTTTGAGTGGTTGAGTGTGTGTGGTTGTTATGTTTGTGATGTGAGATATGTTGTCCGTGGGTGGTTGTGCTTGTTTAGTGTGCCCCATTGTGTGTGCTGCATGTACTCTCGCAAATGTGATTTGTGTGTTTTATGAGAAACATGTGCTCTGTAGCGTCTGTTGTGTGCCCTGTGACAGTTGTGTTGTTACCTTTTGAGTTCTGTGTGTGTGTGTGCATCGTGTAGTGGTGCCCGCGTGTGGGGTGTCTGTGTGCGTTGTGTGTGGGGTGTGTAGTGTGTGCAGTGTGTGCTACGTGCGTTAATTGTTGGTTGTGTGTTTTGCGTGTGGTTTTGTATGTGTTGTGTGTGTTTTGCGTGTGTGATTGTGGTACGTGTTTGGCTGTGTTTGAGAGGTTGTGTGTGTGATTGGTTGTTATGGGTGTGAGGTGAGATGTGCTATCTGTATGTGGTTTTGCTTGTGTGGTGTGCCTCGTTGAGTGTGGGGTGTGTACACGGTTAAATGTGGTTTGTGAGAATTGGGTGCCTTTATGTCCTCTGATGTTCGTGGTGTATGTTGTTTCAAATGTTGTGCTGTTTGCGTGTTGAGTTTGTGTGTGTTCTCCATATCTTTGTGTTTGTGGTTGTTTACTTGTGTTTGTTGTGGTTATTCCTCGAGTGTGTGTTGTGTGTGGCTTTATGTGTGGTATGTAGTGGTCGCGTCGGTCTGTGTGTTGTGCTGTCAATGCAGGGTGTCGTGTGTGCCATGAGTTGTGATGCTTAATTTGTGTGTGATGCTTCTGTGTGTTGCGTGACGTAGTGTTCTCTGATTTGTGTATGATTTTGCATGTGGTAATGTATTGATGTGATACTTTCAATGTGCGTGTCGTGTGTGCGATGTTTGTGTTGTGCATCTTCCTGTGATGTGTTTTGTGTTTGTTGGGTTTTGTGTGATGTGTGAAGTGCGCTGTTTGTCTTTTGTGTCCACGGTAGGGTGTGTTTTGTGGTGTTTGTTGTGTGATTCTGTGCGTATTCTGCGTTGTGTTACATTTTGCGTGCTGTGTTATTATGTGATTTTCTCTTTGAAGTCTGTGATCTGCTGGTTTAATGTGCGTGGCGGTGTTTATGTGGTTGTGTGTGTGTTTCCTGGGTGTTGTGTTCTTTCTGTGTTGTGACTTTTGTGCATGTGATGTGTGCAGTTTGGGTACTTTGTTGTTTGTAGTGTGTGTTCTGTGTCTATTTCTCTGTGGAGTGCTGGGTGGCTGGTGCGGTTGTGGGTGTTTCTGTGTTGGGTGTTGTGTGCTTGGAGTGCGTCCTTGTGTGTTGTACGTTTGGCGTCTTTTGTAGAGCGAGTTGTGTTCGTGATTGGGAATGTCATGTGGTCTGTGAATGGCTTTCCGTTTCATGTTAAATGTGGGATGTGACCGCACGTGCGTTGCGTGATGTGCACCGTATTGTGCTCTAAGTTGCATGCGTGTTGTGTGTGCTCTTATCTGTTTTGCGTACTATGTGCGTGGTGTCATCTGTGTATTTTATGTGTTGTGTGGGATGTTGTGTGTTGTGTCGGATATGCTTCGTATATATGTTGTGCGCTTTGCACTGTGTGTTCTGTGAGGCTCTGTGTGCTGTATGTTTTCTGTGTGTTTTGCGTGAAGTGTGTAGTGTGTGAACTGTGTTTCATAAATTCGGTGTTGTTTCTGTGGTTGTGTAGTTTTTGCATGTCATTTGGCATGTGTTTTGTGTGGTGTGTGCTTTGCGTCTGTGAGTGTGATTTCTGCGTGGTTGTGTTTGAGAGGTTGTGTGGGTGTTTGCTTGTTATGTGTGTGATGTGAAATGTGTTGTCTGCGTGTAGTTGTGCTTGTTTAGTGTGCCTCATTGTGTGTGCTGTGTGTACTCTGTGAAATGTGGTTCGTGTGTGTTGTGAGCGATTCTGTGCCTGGATGTGTCTGGTGTGTGTCTTGTGACTTGTGCTGTTCCAGTTTGGCTCTTGTGCGTGTGCGTTTTGCACAGTGCAGCTCGGGCGTGCATATGAGTGTGGGGTGTCTGAGCATGATAGTGTGTGTGGCTTGTAGTGGGTGAAATGTGTGCTATGTGGGCTTCTGTGGGTTGTGCGTTTTGCATGTGGTTTTGTATGTGTACTGTGATTTGTGTTTGGCTGTGTTTGAGAGGCTGTTATGTTTGTTGGGTTGAGTTACGGGTGTGATGTGAGATGTGTTGTCTTTGTGCAGTTGTGCTTGTGTAGTGTGCAACATTGTGTGTGTTGTGCGTACTCACTAACTGTGGTTCTTGTGAATTGTGTGCTTTAACGTCCTGTGTTGTTTGCGGTGTGTGTTGTACTCTACGTTGTGCTGTGTGCGTGTTGAGAGGTTCTGTGTGTACTCTATGTATGCGTTTGTGGGTGTTTTGTTGTGTGTGTTGTGGTTGTTGCTTGAGTGTGTGCCGTGTGTGGCTCTATGTGTGGCATGTGGTGTTTGCGTTGTTCTGTGTGTGTTGCACTGTTAATGCAGGGCGTTGTGTTTTTTGTGAGATGTGATTTTAATTTCTGTGTGTGACGCTTGTGTGTGTTGTGTGATGTGCTGTTCTGTGATTTGTGTTTGTGTTGAGTGTATTGTTCTCTGTGTGCTGCATATTGCGCGGGTGTTGTGTGATCTGTGTTTTGCAAGTTGTGTGATATAGTAATTGTGTGTTACGACTGATATGCTTTGTGCATGTGTTGCGCGGTTGGCATTGCCCATTCTGTGAGGCTCTGTGGGCTGTATGCTTTATGTGTGATTGGAGTGATGTGTGTAGAGTGTGAAATGTGTGTTGCAAAAATTCGGTGTTCTTTTTGTTGTGGTGTGTGTGTTTTTTGCATGTGGCTTCGTATGTGTTGTATGTGTGGTGTGCGTTTTGCATGTGTGATTGTGATTCGTGTGTGGTTGTGTTTGACAGGTTGGGTGTGTGGTTGGCTGTTCGAGTAATGAGGGTAGTTTGTGATGTGCGTACTGTGTGTGGTCATGCTTGGTCAGTGAGCCTCACTATGTGTGTCGTGTTCTCTCTGAGAACCGTGCTTCAAGTGTATTGTGTGCAGTTACGTTCTCAGTGTGTGTGGGGTTTGATGTTCAGTGTGCTGTGCTGTCCGGGTGTTGAGAGACTTCTGCATTCAAGCACACTGGAGATAGCCTCTCATGCTTGTCCGTTTTCTCCACAGGTTCGTAAACCACTGGGGGTGGGGGTGGGATCTTGTTTCCTGAGGGCGATAGAAGAGGATGCAAAGAGCCGCCTCGTCCCTTTAATAGCAATGCTCTGAAGATGCCTTTGTAGTAAAGAGCCAGAAACTCCTGCAGGAGAGCCTTATGCCGGACTTTGCTGGGGAAACAATCCACCGTGCACTGAGGAGACCGTCCCTGAGAGAATACTAGGCTGCTTTCGCCGTGCATGCAATTTGCTCCTATGTGATATGGAAAACAGTAAACTTTGCAGCAGAAGGCGGTCTTCTCTGTACGCCCTCTATGTCAAGGATGTAAGTGGGCTTCGAATAGGCCTTAGCCCTAGCCACACGGGAAGTTGCAGAACAAGATGCTTCGAAATAACAGCAGTGGAGGCAAGTCAGCGTTGGATTCAGCTTACGTGGGTGAAAGAAAGCAGTGCAGGATGCCCCATTCAAGGAATCATTGAAGTCTTTGCAGTGGATGCTGAAACTGAGCTTGCAATGAGCTTTCCGTGTCTGTCCTGTGGTGTCTGCACCCAAAGCGCCTGAGTGAAGTCTGCTGTGTAGAACTCCCTTATGCTGAACAGCGGACACTCGCCTGTGTGGCCATTAACGTGAAGCCTGGCAGAGGAAGCACGGCTGTCAGAAATATGCCTGCATACAGTGACTTTAGCTTGGAAGTTTTGAACGTCGCATTTTTCTGCTACTACCGGGCTGCGTCAGAGAGGCCCAGGTTGGTCTGTGGGGTATGTAAGCCGATCTCCCGTGCCACAGTCTGAGCTTTGAAAACTAAGTGCACATTGGCTTCAGTCCCCCAGCATCATGTCAGCAAGAGGTGCGCGCAAGCTTCTCCAAAGCCTGGTGGCGGATGGGCCCTATGCCTCAGAGCTGCTGTCCTGCAGAGAAGGCTCTGAGGCCGTCTCAGTCCAAGTGATTTGCTGCTCAGACATGTCCGGACTGACAGCTAAGCACTGCTGTGTCAAGGCGAGCTTCTTATATATACTTGTACTCCCAGGCACAAGGATACTGTGAAGAGGTCTTCTGCCCAGCCTCAGGTGAGGAGGCAGAGCAAGTTGCTTTCCGCACAGCATTGAAGCAGGACGGACAGGCGTTCTGTTCAAAAGGTGAAAAGCAGGCAGCACCAGGAGCCTCTGTCAAGTAAGCTCCTCTTTATGCCTAGGGAAGCTTCATTCGAACCTGCAATGGAAATTGTTCTGGGCTAACTGAGCTCTAACTTCACGATCTAACACTCTCAGTGACTTTCTCCTAACTCACACAGAGTGGAATGGCCAAACGTAGGTGGGCATGGTGTCCTCTCTGAATGCACCTTACTTCCAAGAGATTCGTGTGCTGTGAATAGGACTTGCAACTAGGTTTAAGGGAAGATGCTGTTGGGGCTCCTTCAGCTGATCATCTTTTCATCAGAACAAAGCTCTTCTCCGGGCCAGACCTTTATCAGCCTGAACAAACCATGTGCAGCACGGCTCTCTCTTTGTGATCTGCAGGGAGAAAGAATCCTTTGCCATGTTTCTAAAGCGAAATGCTTAAGGGCAGTCCTTAGACCTCTGCATTCAAGCACACTGAAGAAAGCCTTTCGTGCTTGTCTGTTTTCTCCACAGGTTTGGAATCATCCGGGAGATCCTTGTTTCCTGGGGGTGCTACAAAGAGGACGCACAGAACCGGAGTGTCCTGGTGAGTAAAAGCATAGCCCTGAAGATGCCTTTGTCGTAAAGTGTCAGGAACTGCTGCAGGAGAGCCTTATGCCAGACTCTGCTGGAGAAACAGTCCACCGTGCACTGAGGAGACCTTCCCTGAGCGAATACGATGCTAGTTTCCCCTTACATGCAACTTGCTCCTATGTGATACAGAAAACTTAGTTAACATGGCAGTAGAAGGCTAAGCACCTGATCTCTTTTTGTGTTTTTTGGGTTTGTTGTGCGTGTGGTGTGCTCTATGTGATTTTGGTATTCGGCAGTGAGTGATTTGTGGTGTTTTCTTGTGATTCTGTGTGTATTCTCTGTTCTGGTCCGCTGTGTGTGCTGTGTTCTTGTGTGTTTTGCGTTGTGTTATCTATGGTCTGTGGGTCTCGCTTCTTTCCTGTGTGTTGTTGTGTGTTGTCCGTGTTGTGTCTATTTTATATGCCATATGTGTGGTATAGGTTCATCTGTTGACCGTTGTACACGTTTTGTGTTTGGTGTGTGGCTTCCAGTCTATTGTGTAGTGTGAAATGTGTCTGATCTTTCTTTGGTCTGTTGTGTTATGTACAGTGTTCTGGGTTGTGTGTGAGCGCTGTCTATATGCCTTCTGTGTGTCACGTACTGGGTAGATGTTGGCTGGTCTGTGTGATTTGAGTGTTGTGTGTGTGATGTTGATTTAGCCTTGTGTCGCACGTGTTGTGTGCATGTGTTTGTTCTGTGTGTGTTTGTGGGTTTTGGTTCGTGATGTCTGCGTGTGCTCTGTACTGTATGCTTGCGGTTGTGTGTGCTGTGTGTGGCGCATCATATGTGTGTTGCATGTGTTTTCGTCACTTGTGTGTGGATTTGTATGTGTTGTGTCAGTTTTGTGTGCGTGATTGTGACTTGTGTGATCTGTTAGAGAGGTTGTGTGTGTGTCTGGCTGTTTGAGTTATGCACATGATGTGAGATGTGTTGACCGTGTGTGGTTGTGCTTGTTTAGTATGTCTCTTGGTGTGTGCAGTACGTAGTCTGTGCAATGATTTTCGTGTGCATTGTGAGCAGCTTTGCACCTTGAAGGGAGTGGTGTGTGTGTGCTCTGACTATTGTGTAGCATGTTCCTGTGCTGTGTGTGTGTTCTGCGTTGTGCTCCTGTGTGAGGATGTATGTGTGTTGTCCCTGTGCGTGGTTGTGCGTGTAGCGTGTAGTGGGTGAAATGTGTGCTGTTTGTCTTCTCTGTTGGTTATGTGTGTTTGGCCTATGGCTTTGTGAGTGTTGTGTGCGTTTTGCGTGTGTGATTGTGATTTGTGTGTGGTTGTGTTTGAGTGGTTGAGTGTGTGTGGTTGTTATGTTTGTGATGTGAGATATGTTGTCCGTGGGTGGTTGTGCTTGTTTAGTGTGCCCCATTGTGTGTGCTGCATGTACTCTCGCAAATGTGATTTGTGTGTTTTATGAGAAACATGTGCTCTGTAGCGTCTGTTGTGTGCCCTGTGACAGTTGTGTTGTTACCTTTTGAGTTCTGTGTGTGTGTGTGCATCGTGTAGTGGTGCCCGCGTGTGGGGTGTCTGTGTGCGTTGTGTGTGGGGTGTGTAGTGTGTGCAGTGTGTGCTACGTGCGTTAATTGTTGGTTGTGTGTTTTGCGTGTGGTTTTGTATGTGTTGTGTGTGTTTTGCGTGTGTGATTGTGGTACGTGTTTGGCTGTGTTTGAGAGGTTGTGTGTGTGATTGGTTGTTATGGGTGTGAGGTGAGATGTGCTATCTGTATGTGGTTTTGCTTGTGTGGTGTGCCTCGTTGAGTGTGGGGTGTGTACACGGTTAAATGTGGTTTGTGAGAATTGGGTGCCTTTATGTCCTCTGATGTTCGTGGTGTATGTTGTTTCAAATGTTGTGCTGTTTGCGTGTTGAGTTTGTGTGTGTTCTCCATATCTTTGTGTTTGTGGTTGTTTACTTGTGTTTGTTGTGGTTATTCCTCGAGTGTGTGTTGTGTGTGGCTTTATGTGTGGTATGTAGTGGTCGCGTCGGTCTGTGTGTTGTGCTGTCAATGCAGGGTGTCGTGTGTGCCATGAGTTGTGATGCTTAATTTGTGTGTGATGCTTCTGTGTGTTGCGTGACGTAGTGTTCTCTGATTTGTGTATGATTTTGCATGTGGTAATGTATTGATGTGATACTTTCAATGTGCGTGTCGTGTGTGCGATGTTTGTGTTGTGCATCTTCCTGTGATGTGTTTTGTGTTTGTTGGGTTTTGTGTGATGTGTGAAGTGCGCTGTTTGTCTTTTGTGTCCACGGTAGGGTGTGTTTTGTGGTGTTTGTTGTGTGATTCTGTGCGTATTCTGCGTTGTGTTACATTTTGCGTGCTGTGTTATTATGTGATTTTCTCTGTGAAGTCTGTGATCTGCTGGTTTAATGTGCGTGGCGGTGTTTATGTGGTTGTGTGTGTGTTTCCTGGGTGTTGTGTTCTTTCTGTGTTGTGACTTTTGTGCATGTGATGTGTGCAGTTTGGGTACTTTGTTGTTTGTAGTGTGTGTTCTGTGTCTATTTCTCTGTGGAGTGCTGGGTGGCTGGTGCGGTTGTGGGTGTTTCTGTGTTGGGTGTTGTGTGCTTGGAGTGCGTCCTTGTGTGTTGTACGTTTGGCGTCTTTTGTAGAGCGAGTTGTGTTCGTGATTGGGAATGTCATGTGGTCTGTGAATGGCTTTCCGTTTCATGTTAAATGTGGGATGTGACCGCACGTGCGTTGCGTGATGTGCACCGTATTGTGCTCTAAGTTGCATGCGTGTTGTGTGTGCTCTTATCTGTTTTGCGTACTATGTGCGTGGTGTCATCTGTGTATTTTATGTGTTGTGTGGGATGTTGTGTGTTGTGTCGGATATGCTTCGTATATATGTTGTGCGCTTTGCACTGTGTGTTCTGTGAGGCTCTGTGTGCTGTATGTTTTCTGTGTGTTTTGCGTGAAGTGTGTAGTGTGTGAACTGTGTTTCATAAATTCGGTGTTGTTTCTGTGGTTGTGTAGTTTTTGCATGTCATTTGGCATGTGTTTTGTGTGGTGTGTGCTTTGCGTCTGTGAGTGTGATTTCTGCGTGGTTGTGTTTGAGAGGTTGTGTGGGTGTTTGCTTGTTATGTGTGTGATGTGAAATGTGTTGTCTGCGTGTAGTTGTGCTTGTTTAGTGTGCCTCATTGTGTGTGCTGTGTGTACTCTGTGAAATGTGGTTCGTGTGTGTTGTGAGCGATTCTGTGCCTGGATGTGTCTGGTGTGTGTCTTGTGACTTGTGCTGTTCCAGTTTGGCTCTTGTGCGTGTGCGTTTTGCACAGTGCAGCTCGGGCGTGCATATGAGTGTGGGGTGTCTGAGCATGATAGTGTGTGTGGCTTGTAGTGGGTGAAATGTGTGCTATGTGGGCTTCTGTGGGTTGTGCGTTTTGCATGTGGTTTTGTATGTGTACTGTGATTTGTGTTTGGCTGTGTTTGAGAGGCTGTTATGTTTGTTGGGTTGAGTTACGGGTGTGATGTGAGATGTGTTGTCTTTGTGCAGTTGTGCTTGTGTAGTGTGCAACATTGTGTGTGTTGTGCGTACTCACTAACTGTGGTTCTTGTGAATTGTGTGCTTTAACGTCCTGTGTTGTTTGCGGTGTGTGTTGTACTCTACGTTGTGCTGTGTGCGTGTTGAGAGGTTCTGTGTGTACTCTATGTATGCGTTTGTGGGTGTTTTGTTGTGTGTGTTGTGGTTGTTGCTTGAGTGTGTGCCGTGTGTGGCTCTATGTGTGGCATGTGGTGTTTGCGTTGTTCTGTGTGTGTTGCACTGTTAATGCAGGGCGTTGTGTTTTTTGTGAGATGTGATTTTAATTTCTGTGTGTGACGCTTGTGTGTGTTGTGTGATGTGCTGTTCTGTGATTTGTGTTTGTGTTGAGTGTATTGTTCTCTGTGTGCTGCATATTGCGCGGGTGTTGTGTGATCTGTGTTTTGCAAGTTGTGTGATATAGTAATTGTGTGTTACGACTGATATGCTTTGTGCATGTGTTGCGCGTTTGGCATTGCCCATTCTGTGAGGCTCTGTGGGCTGTATGCTTTATGTGTGATTGGAGTGATGTGTGTAGAGTGTGAAATGTGTGTTGCAAAAATTCGGTGTTCTTTTTGTTGTGGTGTGTGTGTTTTTTGCATGTGGCTTCGTATGTGTTGTATGTGTGGTGTGCGTTTTGCATGTGTGATTGTGATTCGTGTGTGGTTGTGTTTGACAGGTTGGGTGTGTGGTTGGCTGTTCGAGTAATGAGGGTAGTTTGTGATGTGCGTACTGTGTGTGGTCATGCTTGGTCAGTGAGCCTCACTATGTGTGTCGTGTTCTCTCTGAGAACCGTGCTTCAAGTGTATTGTGTGCAGTTACGTTCTCAGTGTGTGTGGGGTTTGATGTTCAGTGTGCTGTGCTGTCCGGGTGTTGAGAGACTTCTGCATTCAAGCACACTGGAGATAGCCTCTCATGCTTGTCCGTTTTCTCCACAGGTTCGTAAACCACTGGGGGTGGGGGTGGGATCTTGTTTCCTGAGGGCGATAGAAGAGGATGCAAAGAGCCGCCTCGTCCCTTTAATAGCAATGCTCTGAAGATGCCTTTGTAGTAAAGAGCCAGAAACTCCTGCAGGAGAGCCTTATGCCGGACTTTGCTGGGGAAACAATCCACCGTGCACTGAGGAGACCGTCCCTGAGAGAATACTAGGCTGCTTTCGCCGTGCATGCAATTTGCTCCTATGTGATATGGAAAACAGTAAACTTTGCAGCAGAAGGCGGTCTTCTCTGTACGCCCTCTATGTCAAGGATGTAAGTGGGCTTCGAATAGGCCTTAGCCCTAGCCACACGGGAAGTTGCAGAACAAGATGCTTCGAAATAACAGCAGTGGAGGCAAGTCAGCGTTGGATTCAGCTTACGTGGGTGAAAGAAAGCAGTGCAGGATGCCCCATTCAAGGAATCATTGAAGTCTTTGCAGTGGATGCTGAAACTGAGCTTGCAATGAGCTTTCCGTGTCTGTCCTGTGGTGTCTGCACCCAAAGCGCCTGAGTGAAGTCTGCTGTGTAGAACTCCCTTATGTTGAACAGCGGACACTCGCCTGTGTGGCCATTAACGTGAAGCCTGGCAGAGGAAGCACGGCTGTCAGAAATATGCCTGCATACAGTGACTTTAGCTTGGAAGTTTTGAACGTCGCATTTTTCTGCTACTACCGGGCTGCGTCAGAGAGGCCCAGGTTGGTCTGTGGGGTATGTAAGCCGATCTCCCGTGCCACAGTCTGAGCTTTGAAAACTAAGTGCACATTGGCTTCAGTCCCCCAGCATCATGTCAGCAAGAGGTGCGCGCAAGCTTCTCCAAAGCCTGGTGGCGGATGGGCCCTATGCCTCAGAGCTGCTGTCCTGCAGAGAAGGCTCTGAGGCCGTCTCAGTCCAAGTGATTTGCTGCTCAGACATGTCCGGACTGACAGCTAAGCACTGCTGTGTCAAGGCGAGCTTCTTATATATACTTGTACTCCCAGGCACAAGGATACTGTGAAGAGGTCTTCTGCCCAGCCTCAGGTGAGGAGGCAGAGCAAGTTGCTTTCCGCACAGCATTGAAGCAGGACGGACAGGCGTTCTGTTCAAAAGGTGAAAAGCAGGCAGCACCAGGAGCCTCTGTCAAGTAAGCTCCTCTTTATGCCTAGGGAAGCTTCATTCGAACCTGCAATGGAAATTGTTCTGGGCTAACTGAGCTCTAACTTCACGATCTAACACTCTCAGTGACTTTCTCCTAACTCACACAGAGTGGAATGGCCAAACGTAGGTGGGCATGGTGTCCTCTCTGAATGCACCTTACTTCCAAGAGATTCGTGTGCTGTGAATAGGACTTGCAACTAGGTTTAAGGGAAGATGCTGTTGGGGCTCCTTCAGCTGATCATCTTTTCATCAGAACAAAGCTCTTCTCCGGGCCAGACCTTTATCAGCCTGAACAAACCATGTGCAGCACGGCTCTCTCTTTGTGATCTGCAGGGAGAAAGAATCCTTTGCCATGTTTCTAAAGCGAAATGCTTAAGGGCAGTCCTTAGACCTCTGCATTCAAGCACACTGAAGAAAGCCTTTCGTGCTTGTCTGTTTTCTCCACAGGTTTGGAATCATCCGGGAGATCCTTGTTTCCTGGGGGTGCTACAAAGAGGACGCACAGAACCGGAGTGTCCTGGTGAGTAAAAGCATAGCCCTGAAGATGCCTTTGTCGTAAAGTGTCAGGAACTGCTGCAGGAGAGCCTTATGCCAGACTCTGCTGGAGAAACAGTCCACCGTGCACTGAGGAGACCTTCCCTGAGCGAATACGATGCTAGTTTCCCCTTACATGCAACTTGCTCCTATGTGATACAGAAAACTTAGTTAACATGGCAGTAGAAGGCTAAGCACCTGATCTCTTTTTGTGTTTTTTGGGTTTGTTGTGCGTGTGGTGTGCTCTATGTGATTTTGGTATTCGGCAGTGAGTGATTTGTGGTGTTTTCTTGTGATTCTGTGTGTATTCTCTGTTCTGGTCCGCTGTGTGTGCTGTGTTCTTGTGTGTTTTGCGTTGTGTTATCTATGGTCTGTGGGTCTCGCTTCTTTCCTGTGTGTTGTTGTGTGTTGTCCGTGTTGTGTCTATTTTATATGCCATATGTGTGGTATAGGTTCATCTGTTGACCGTTGTACACGTTTTGTGTTTGGTGTGTGGCTTCCAGTCTATTGTGTAGTGTGAAATGTGTCTGATCTTTCTTTGGTCTGTTGTGTTATGTACAGTGTTCTGGGTTGTGTGTGAGCGCTGTCTATATGCCTTCTGTGTGTCACGTACTGGGTAGATGTTGGCTGGTCTGTGTGATTTGAGTGTTGTGTGTGTGATGTTGATTTAGCCTTGTGTCGCACGTGTTGTGTGCATGTGTTTGTTCTGTGTGTGTTTGTGGGTTTTGGTTCGTGATGTCTGCGTGTGCTCTGTACTGTATGCTTGCGGTTGTGTGTGCTGTGTGTGGCGCATCATATGTGTGTTGCATGTGTTTTCGTCACTTGTGTGTGGATTTGTATGTGTTGTGTCAGTTTTGTGTGCGTGATTGTGACTTGTGTGATCTGTTAGAGAGGTTGTGTGTGTGTCTGGCTGTTTGAGTTATGCACATGATGTGAGATGTGTTGACCGTGTGTGGTTGTGCTTGTTTAGTATGTCTCTTGGTGTGTGCAGTACGTAGTCTGTGCAATGATTTTCGTGTGCATTGTGAGCAGCTTTGCACCTTGAAGGGAGTGGTGTGTGTGTGCTCTGACTATTGTGTAGCATGTTCCTGTGCTGTGTGTGTGTTCTGCGTTGTGCTCCTGTGTGAGGATGTATGTGTGTTGTCCCTGTGCGTGGTTGTGCGTGTAGCGTGTAGTGGGTGAAATGTGTGCTGTTTGTCTTCTCTGTTGGTTATGTGTGTTTGGCCTATGGCTTTGTGAGTGTTGTGTGCGTTTTGCGTGTGTGATTGTGATTTGTGTGTGGTTGTGTTTGAGTGGTTGAGTGTGTGTGGTTGTTATGTTTGTGATGTGAGATATGTTGTCCGTGGGTGGTTGTGCTTGTTTAGTGTGCCCCATTGTGTGTGCTGCATGTACTCTCGCAAATGTGATTTGTGTGTTTTATGAGAAACATGTGCTCTGTAGCGTCTGTTGTGTGCCCTGTGACAGTTGTGTTGTTACCTTTTGAGTTCTGTGTGTGTGTGTGCATCGTGTAGTGGTGCCCGCGTGTGGGGTGTCTGTGTGCGTTGTGTGTGGGGTGTGTAGTGTGTGCAGTGTGTGCTACGTGCGTTAATTGTTGGTTGTGTGTTTTGCGTGTGGTTTTGTATGTGTTGTGTGTGTTTTGCGTGTGTGATTGTGGTACGTGTTTGGCTGTGTTTGAGAGGTTGTGTGTGTGATTGGTTGTTATGGGTGTGAGGTGAGATGTGCTATCTGTATGTGGTTTTGCTTGTGTGGTGTGCCTCGTTGAGTGTGGGGTGTGTACACGGTTAAATGTGGTTTGTGAGAATTGGGTGCCTTTATGTCCTCTGATGTTCGTGGTGTATGTTGTTTCAAATGTTGTGCTGTTTGCGTGTTGAGTTTGTGTGTGTTCTCCATATCTTTGTGTTTGTGGTTGTTTACTTGTGTTTGTTGTGGTTATTCCTCGAGTGTGTGTTGTGTGTGGCTTTATGTGTGGTATGTAGTGGTCGCGTCGGTCTGTGTGTTGTGCTGTCAATGCAGGGTGTCGTGTGTGCCATGAGTTGTGATGCTTAATTTGTGTGTGATGCTTCTGTGTGTTGCGTGACGTAGTGTTCTCTGATTTGTGTATGATTTTGCATGTGGTAATGTATTGATGTGATACTTTCAATGTGCGTGTCGTGTGTGCGATGTTTGTGTTGTGCATCTTCCTGTGATGTGTTTTGTGTTTGTTGGGTTTTGTGTGATGTGTGAAGTGCGCTGTTTGTCTTTTGTGTCCACGGTAGGGTGTGTTTTGTGGTGTTTGTTGTGTGATTCTGTGCGTATTCTGCGTTGTGTTACATTTTGCGTGCTGTGTTATTATGTGATTTTCTCTTTGAAGTCTGTGATCTGCTGGTTTAATGTGCGTGGCGGTGTTTATGTGGTTGTGTGTGTGTTTCCTGGGTGTTGTGTTCTTTCTGTGTTGTGACTTTTGTGCATGTGATGTGTGCAGTTTGGGTACTTTGTTGTTTGTAGTGTGTGTTCTGTGTCTATTTCTCTGTGGAGTGCTGGGTGGCTGGTGCGGTTGTGGGTGTTTCTGTGTTGGGTGTTGTGTGCTTGGAGTGCGTCCTTGTGTGTTGTACGTTTGGCGTCTTTTGTAGAGCGAGTTGTGTTCGTGATTGGGAATGTCATGTGGTCTGTGAATGGCTTTCCGTTTCATGTTAAATGTGGGATGTGACCGCACGTGCGTTGCGTGATGTGCACCGTATTGTGCTCTAAGTTGCATGCGTGTTGTGTGTGCTCTTATCTGTTTTGTGTACTATGTGCGTGGTGTCATCTGTGTATTTTATGTGTTGTGTGGGATGTTGTGTGTTGTGTCGGATATGCTTCGTATATATGTTGTGCGCTTTGCATTGTGTGTTCTGTGAGGCTCTGTGTGCTGTATGTTTTCTGTGTGTTTTGCGTGAAGTGTGTAGTGTGTGAACTGTGTTTCATAAATTCGGTGTTGTTTCTGTGGTTGTGTAGTTTTTGCATGTCATTTGGCATGTGTTTTGTGTGGTGTGTGCTTTGCGTCTGTGAGTGTGATTTCTGCGTGGTTGTGTTTGAGAGGTTGTGTGGGTGTTTGCTTGTTATGTGTGTGATGTGAAATGTGTTGTCTGCGTGTAGTTGTGCTTGTTTAGTGTGCCTCATTGTGTGTGCTGTGTGTACTCTGTGAAATGTGGTTCGTGTGTGTTGTGAGCGATTCTGTGCCTGGATGTGTCTGGTGTGTGTCTTGTGACTTGTGCTGTTCCAGTTTGGCTCTTGTGCGTGTGCGTTTTGCACAGTGCAGCTCGGGCGTGCATATGAGTGTGGGGTGTCTGAGCATGATAGTGTGTGTGGCTTGTAGTGGGTGAAATGTGTGCTATGTGGGCTTCTGTGGGTTGTGCGTTTTGCATGTGGTTTTGTATGTGTACTGTGATTTGTGTTTGGCTGTGTTTGAGAGGCTGTTATGTTTGTTGGGTTGAGTTACGGGTGTGATGTGAGATGTGTTGTCTTTGTGCAGTTGTGCTTGTGTAGTGTGCAACATTGTGTGTGTTGTGCGTACTCACTAACTGTGGTTCTTGTGAATTGTGTGCTTTAACGTCCTGTGTTGTTTGCGGTGTGTGTTGTACTCTACGTTGTGCTGTGTGCGTGTTGAGAGGTTCTGTGTGTACTCTATGTATGCGTTTGTGGGTGTTTTGTTGTGTGTGTTGTGGTTGTTGCTTGAGTGTGTGCCGTGTGTGGCTCTATGTGTGGCATGTGGTGTTTGCGTTGTTCTGTGTGTGTTGCACTGTTAATGCAGGGCGTTGTGTTTTTTGTGAGATGTGATTTTAATTTCTGTGTGTGACGCTTGTGTGTGTTGTGTGATGTGCTGTTCTGTGATTTGTGTTTGTGTTGAGTGTATTGTTCTCTGTGTGCTGCATATTGCGCGGGTGTTGTGTGATCTGTGTTTTGCAAGTTGTGTGATATAGTAATTGTGTGTTACGACTGATATGCTTTGTGCATGTGTTGCGCGGTTGGCATTGCCCATTCTGTGAGGCTCTGTGGGCTGTATGCTTTATGTGTGATTGGAGTGATGTGTGTAGAGTGTGAAATGTGTGTTGCAAAAATTCGGTGTTCTTTTTGTTGTGGTGTGTGTGTTTTTTGCATGTGGCTTCGTATGTGTTGTATGTGTGGTGTGCGTTTTGCATGTGTGATTGTGATTCGTGTGTGGTTGTGTTTGACAGGTTGGGTGTGTGGTTGGCTGTTCGAGTAATGAGGGTAGTTTGTGATGTGCGTACTGTGTGTGGTCATGCTTGGTCAGTGAGCCTCACTATGTGTGTCGTGTTCTCTCTGAGAACCGTGCTTCAAGTGTATTGTGTGCAGTTACGTTCTCAGTGTGTGTGGGGTTTGATGTTCAGTGTGCTGTGCTGTCCGGGTGTTGAGAGACTTCTGCATTCAAGCACACTGGAGATAGCCTCTCATGCTTGTCCGTTTTCTCCACAGGTTCGTAAACCACTGGGGGTGGGGGTGGGATCTTGTTTCCTGAGGGCGATAGAAGAGGATGCAAAGAGCCGCCTCGTCCCTTTAATAGCAATGCTCTGAAGATGCCTTTGTAGTAAAGAGCCAGAAACTCCTGCAGGAGAGCCTTATGCCGGACTTTGCTGGGGAAACAATCCACCGTGCACTGAGGAGACCGTCCCTGAGAGAATACTAGGCTGCTTTCGCCGTGCATGCAATTTGCTCCTATGTGATATGGAAAACAGTAAACTTTGCAGCAGAAGGCGGTCTTCTCTGTACGCCCTCTATGTCAAGGATGTAAGTGGGCTTCGAATAGGCCTTAGCCCTAGCCACACGGGAAGTTGCAGAACAAGATGCTTCGAAATAACAGCAGTGGAGGCAAGTCAGCGTTGGATTCAGCTTACGTGGGTGAAAGAAAGCAGTGCAGGATGCCCCATTCAAGGAATCATTGAAGTCTTTGCAGTGGATGCTGAAACTGAGCTTGCAATGAGCTTTCCGTGTCTGTCCTGTGGTGTCTGCACCCAAAGCGCCTGAGTGAAGTCTGCTGTGTAGAACTCCCTTATGCTGAACAGCGGACACTCGCCTGTGTGGCCATTAACGTGAAGCCTGGCAGAGGAAGCACGGCTGTCAGAAATATGCCTGCATACAGTGACTTTAGCTTGGAAGTTTTGAACGTCGCATTTTTCTGCTACTACCGGGCTGCGTCAGAGAGGCCCAGGTTGGTCTGTGGGGTATGTAAGCCGATCTCCCGTGCCACAGTCTGAGCTTTGAAAACTAAGTGCACATTGGCTTCAGTCCCCCAGCATCATGTCAGCAAGAGGTGCGCGCAAGCTTCTCCAAAGCCTGGTGGCGGATGGGCCCTATGCCTCAGAGCTGCTGTCCTGCAGAGAAGGCTCTGAGGCCGTCTCAGTCCAAGTGATTTGCTGCTCAGACATGTCCGGACTGACAGCTAAGCACTGCTGTGTCAAGGCGAGCTTCTTATATATACTTGTACTCCCAGGCACAAGGATACTGTGAAGAGGTCTTCTGCCCAGCCTCAGGTGAGGAGGCAGAGCAAGTTGCTTTCCGCACAGCATTGAAGCAGGACGGACAGGCGTTCTGTTCAAAAGGTGAAAAGCAGGCAGCACCAGGAGCCTCTGTCAAGTAAGCTCCTCTTTATGCCTAGGGAAGCTTCATTCGAACCTGCAATGGAAATTGTTCTGGGCTAACTGAGCTCTAACTTCACGATCTAACACTCTCAGTGACTTTCTCCTAACTCACACAGAGTGGAATGGCCAAACGTAGGTGGGCATGGTGTCCTCTCTGAATGCACCTTACTTCCAAGAGATTCGTGTGCTGTGAATAGGACTTGCAACTAGGTTTAAGGGAAGATGCTGTTGGGGCTCCTTCAGCTGATCATCTTTTCATCAGAACAAAGCTCTTCTCCGGGCCAGACCTTTATCAGCCTGAACAAACCATGTGCAGCACGGCTCTCTCTTTGTGATCTGCAGGGAGAAAGAATCCTTTGCCATGTTTCTAAAGCGAAATGCTTAAGGGCAGTCCTTAGACCTCTGCATTCAAGCACACTGAAGAAAGCCTTTCGTGCTTGTCTGTTTTCTCCACAGGTTTGGAATCATCCGGGAGATCCTTGTTTCCTGGGGGTGCTACAAAGAGGACGCACAGAACCGGAGTGTCCTGGTGAGTAAAAGCATAGCCCTGAAGATGCCTTTGTCGTAAAGTGTCAGGAACTGCTGCAGGAGAGCCTTATGCCAGACTCTGCTGGAGAAACAGTCCACCGTGCACTGAGGAGACCTTCCCTGAGCGAATACGATGCTAGTTTCCCCTTACATGCAACTTGCTCCTATGTGATACAGAAAACTTAGTTAACATGGCAGTAGAAGGCTAAGCACCTGATCTCTTTTTGTGTTTTTTGGGTTTGTTGTGCGTGTGGTGTGCTCTATGTGATTTTGGTATTCGGCAGTGAGTGATTTGTGGTGTTTTCTTGTGATTCTGTGTGTATTCTCTGTTCTGGTCCGCTGTGTGTGCTGTGTTCTTGTGTGTTTTGCGTTGTGTTATCTATGGTCTGTGGGTCTCGCTTCTTTCCTGTGTGTTGTTGTGTGTTGTCCGTGTTGTGTCTATTTTATATGCCATATGTGTGGTATAGGTTCATCTGTTGACCGTTGTACACGTTTTGTGTTTGGTGTGTGGCTTCCAGTCTATTGTGTAGTGTGAAATGTGTCTGATCTTTCTTTGGTCTGTTGTGTTATGTACAGTGTTCTGGGTTGTGTGTGAGCGCTGTCTATATGCCTTCTGTGTGTCACGTACTGGGTAGATGTTGGCTGGTCTGTGTGATTTGAGTGTTGTGTGTGTGATGTTGATTTAGCCTTGTGTCGCACGTGTTGTGTGCATGTGTTTGTTCTGTGTGTGTTTGTGGGTTTTGGTTCGTGATGTCTGCGTGTGCTCTGTACTGTATGCTTGCGGTTGTGTGTGCTGTGTGTGGCGCATCATATGTGTGTTGCATGTGTTTTCGTCACTTGTGTGTGGATTTGTATGTGTTGTGTCAGTTTTGTGTGCGTGATTGTGACTTGTGTGATCTGTTAGAGAGGTTGTGTGTGTGTCTGGCTGTTTGAGTTATGCACATGATGTGAGATGTGTTGACCGTGTGTGGTTGTGCTTGTTTAGTATGTCTCTTGGTGTGTGCAGTACGTAGTCTGTGCAATGATTTTCGTGTGCATTGTGAGCAGCTTTGCACCTTGAAGGGAGTGGTGTGTGTGTGCTCTGACTATTGTGTAGCATGTTCCTGTGCTGTGTGTGTGTTCTGCGTTGTGCTCCTGTGTGAGGATGTATGTGTGTTGTCCCTGTGCGTGGTTGTGCGTGTAGTGTGTAGTGGGTGAAATGTGTGCTGTTTGTCTTCTCTGTTGGTTATGTGTGTTTGGCCTATGGCTTTGTGAGTGTTGTGTGCGTTTTGCGTGTGTGATTGTGATTTGTGTGTGGTTGTGTTTGAGTGGTTGAGTGTGTGTGGTTGTTATGTTTGTGATGTGAGATATGTTGTCCGTGGGTGGTTGTGCTTGTTTAGTGTGCCCCATTGTGTGTGCTGCATGTACTCTCGCAAATGTGATTTGTGTGTTTTATGAGAAACATGTGCTCTGTAGCGTCTGTTGTGTGCCCTGTGACAGTTGTGTTGTTACCTTTTGAGTTCTGTGTGTGTGTGTGCATCGTGTAGTGGTGCCCGCGTGTGGGGTGTCTGTGTGCGTTGTGTGTGGGGTGTGTAGTGTGTGCAGTGTGTGCTACGTGCGTTAATTGTTGGTTGTGTGTTTTGCGTGTGGTTTTGTATGTGTTGTGTGTGTTTTGCGTGTGTGATTGTGGTACGTGTTTGGCTGTGTTTGAGAGGTTGTGTGTGTGATTGGTTGTTATGGGTGTGAGGTGAGATGTGCTATCTGTATGTGGTTTTGCTTGTGTGGTGTGCCTCGTTGAGTGTGGGGTGTGTACACGGTTAAATGTGGTTTGTGAGAATTGGGTGCCTTTATGTCCTCTGATGTTCGTGGTGTATGTTGTTTCAAATGTTGTGCTGTTTGCGTGTTGAGTTTGTGTGTGTTCTCCATATCTTTGTGTTTGTGGTTGTTTACTTGTGTTTGTTGTGGTTATTCCTCGAGTGTGTGTTGTGTGTGGCTTTATGTGTGGTATGTAGTGGTCGCGTCGGTCTGTGTGTTGTGC
The DNA here is from genome assembly GCF_030020395.1 of Manis pentadactyla. NCBI lineage: Eukaryota > Metazoa > Chordata > Mammalia > Pholidota > Manidae > Manis > Manis pentadactyla. The sequence continues at coordinate 127,300,975 of NC_080023.1, forward strand.
TGTCAATGCAGGGTGTCGTGTGTGCCATGAGTTGTGATGCTTAATTTGTGTGTGATGCTTCTGTGTGTTGCGTGACGTAGTGTTCTCTGATTTGTGTATGATTTTGCATGTGGTAATGTATTGATGTGATACTTTCAATGTGCGTGTCGTGTGTGCGATGTTTGTGTTGTGCATCTTCCTGTGATGTGTTTTGTGTTTGTTGGGTTTTGTGTGATGTGTGAAGTGCGCTGTTTGTCTTTTGTGTCCACGGTAGGGTGTGTTTTGTGGTGTTTGTTGTGTGATTCTGTGCGTATTCTGCGTTGTGTTACATTTTGCGTGCTGTGTTATTATGTGATTTTCTCTTTGAAGTCTGTGATCTGCTGGTTTAATGTGCGTGGCGGTGTTTATGTGGTTGTGTGTGTGTTTCCTGGGTGTTGTGTTCTTTCTGTGTTGTGACTTTTGTGCATGTGATGTGTGCAGTTTGGGTACTTTGTTGTTTGTAGTGTGTGTTCTGTGTCTATTTCTCTGTGGAGTGCTGGGTGGCTGGTGCGGTTGTGGGTGTTTCTGTGTTGGGTGTTGTGTGCTTGGAGTGCGTCCTTGTGTGTTGTACGTTTGGCGTCTTTTGTAGAGCGAGTTGTGTTCGTGATTGGGAATGTCATGTGGTCTGTGAATGGCTTTCCGTTTCATGTTAAATGTGGGATGTGACCGCACGTGCGTTGCGTGATGTGCACCGTATTGTGCTCTAAGTTGCATGCGTGTTGTGTGTGCTCTTATCTGTTTTGTGTACTATGTGCGTGGTGTCATCTGTGTATTTTATGTGTTGTGTGGGATGTTGTGTGTTGTGTCGGATATGCTTCGTATATATGTTGTGCGCTTTGCACTGTGTGTTCTGTGAGGCTCTGTGTGCTGTATGTTTTCTGTGTGTTTTGCGTGAAGTGTGTAGTGTGTGAACTGTGTTTCATAAATTCGGTGTTGTTTCTGTGGTTGTGTAGTTTTTGCATGTCATTTGGCATGTGTTTTGTGTGGTGTGTGCTTTGCGTCTGTGAGTGTGATTTCTGCGTGGTTGTGTTTGAGAGGTTGTGTGGGTGTTTGCTTGTTATGTGTGTGATGTGAAATGTGTTGTCTGCGTGTAGTTGTGCTTGTTTAGTGTGCCTCATTGTGTGTGCTGTGTGTACTCTGTGAAATGTGGTTCGTGTGTGTTGTGAGCGATTCTGTGCCTGGATGTGTCTGGTGTGTGTCTTGTGACTTGTGCTGTTCCAGTTTGGCTCTTGTGCGTGTGCGTTTTGCACAGTGCAGCTCGGGCGTGCATATGAGTGTGGGGTGTCTGAGCATGATAGTGTGTGTGGCTTGTAGTGGGTGAAATGTGTGCTATGTGGGCTTCTGTGGGTTGTGCGTTTTGCATGTGGTTTTGTATGTGTACTGTGATTTGTGTTTGGCTGTGTTTGAGAGGCTGTTATGTTTGTTGGGTTGAGTTACGGGTGTGATGTGAGATGTGTTGTCTTTGTGCAGTTGTGCTTGTGTAGTGTGCAACATTGTGTGTGTTGTGCGTACTCACTAACTGTGGTTCTTGTGAATTGTGTGCTTTAACGTCCTGTGTTGTTTGCGGTGTGTGTTGTACTCTACGTTGTGCTGTGTGCGTGTTGAGAGGTTCTGTGTGTACTCTATGTATGCGTTTGTGGGTGTTTTGTTGTGTGTGTTGTGGTTGTTGCTTGAGTGTGTGCCGTGTGTGGCTCTATGTGTGGCATGTGGTGTTTGCGTTGTTCTGTGTGTGTTGCACTGTTAATGCAGGGCGTTGTGTTTTTTGTGAGATGTGATTTTAATTTCTGTGTGTGACGCTTGTGTGTGTTGTGTGATGTGCTGTTCTGTGATTTGTGTTTGTGTTGAGTGTATTGTTCTCTGTGTGCTGCATATTGCGCGGGTGTTGTGTGATCTGTGTTTTGCAAGTTGTGTGATATAGTAATTGTGTGTTACGACTGATATGCTTTGTGCATGTGTTGCGCGGTTGGCATTGCCCATTCTGTGAGGCTCTGTGGGCTGTATGCTTTATGTGTGATTGGAGTGATGTGTGTAGAGTGTGAAATGTGTGTTGCAAAAATTCGGTGTTCTTTTTGTTGTGGTGTGTGTGTTTTTTGCATGTGGCTTCGTATGTGTTGTATGTGTGGTGTGCGTTTTGCATGTGTGATTGTGATTCGTGTGTGGTTGTGTTTGACAGGTTGGGTGTGTGGTTGGCTGTTCGAGTAATGAGGGTAGTTTGTGATGTGCGTACTGTGTGTGGTCATGCTTGGTCAGTGAGCCTCACTATGTGTGTCGTGTTCTCTCTGAGAACCGTGCTTCAAGTGTATTGTGTGCAGTTACGTTCTCAGTGTGTGTGGGGTTTGATGTTCAGTGTGCTGTGCTGTCCGGGTGTTGAGAGACTTCTGCATTCAAGCACACTGGAGATAGCCTCTCATGCTTGTCCGTTTTCTCCACAGGTTCGTAAACCACTGGGGGTGGGGGTGGGATCTTGTTTCCTGAGGGCGATAGAAGAGGATGCAAAGAGCCGCCTCGTCCCTTTAATAGCAATGCTCTGAAGATGCCTTTGTAGTAAAGAGCCAGAAACTCCTGCAGGAGAGCCTTATGCCGGACTTTGCTGGGGAAACAATCCACCGTGCACTGAGGAGACCGTCCCTGAGAGAATACTAGGCTGCTTTCGCCGTGCATGCAATTTGCTCCTATGTGATATGGAAAACAGTAAACTTTGCAGCAGAAGGCGGTCTTCTCTGTACGCCCTCTATGTCAAGGATGTAAGTGGGCTTCGAATAGGCCTTAGCCCTAGCCACACGGGAAGTTGCAGAACAAGATGCTTCGAAATAACAGCAGTGGAGGCAAGTCAGCGTTGGATTCAGCTTACGTGGGTGAAAGAAAGCAGTGCAGGATGCCCCATTCAAGGAATCATTGAAGTCTTTGCAGTGGATGCTGAAACTGAGCTTGCAATGAGCTTTCCGTGTCTGTCCTGTGGTGTCTGCACCCAAAGCGCCTGAGTGAAGTCTGCTGTGTAGAACTCCCTTATGCTGAACAGCGGACACTCGCCTGTGTGGCCATTAACGTGAAGCCTGGCAGAGGAAGCACGGCTGTCAGAAATATGCCTGCATACAGTGACTTTAGCTTGGAAGTTTTGAACGTCGCATTTTTCTGCTACTACCGGGCTGCGTCAGAGAGGCCCAGGTTGGTCTGTGGGGTATGTAAGCCGATCTCCCGTGCCACAGTCTGAGCTTTGAAAACTAAGTGCACATTGGCTTCAGTCCCCCAGCATCATGTCAGCAAGAGGTGCGCGCAAGCTTCTCCAAAGCCTGGTGGCGGATGGGCCCTATGCCTCAGAGCTGCTGTCCTGCAGAGAAGGCTCTGAGGCCGTCTCAGTCCAAGTGATTTGCTGCTCAGACATGTCCGGACTGACAGCTAAGCACTGCTGTGTCAAGGCGAGCTTCTTATATATACTTGTACTCCCAGGCACAAGGATACTGTGAAGAGGTCTTCTGCCCAGCCTCAGGTGAGGAGGCAGAGCAAGTTGCTTTCCGCACAGCATTGAAGCAGGACGGACAGGCGTTCTGTTCAAAAGGTGAAAAGCAGGCAGCACCAGGAGCCTCTGTCAAGTAAGCTCCTCTTTATGCCTAGGGAAGCTTCATTCGAACCTGCAATGGAAATTGTTCTGGGCTAACTGAGCTCTAACTTCACGATCTAACACTCTCAGTGACTTTCTCCTAACTCACACAGAGTGGAATGGCCAAACGTAGGTGGGCATGGTGTCCTCTCTGAATGCACCTTACTTCCAAGAGATTCGTGTGCTGTGAATAGGACTTGCAACTAGGTTTAAGGGAAGATGCTGTTGGGGCTCCTTCAGCTGATCATCTTTTCATCAGAACAAAGCTCTTCTCCGGGCCAGACCTTTATCAGCCTGAACAAACCATGTGCAGCACGGCTCTCTCTTTGTGATCTGCAGGGAGAAAGAATCCTTTGCCATGTTTCTAAAGCGAAATGCTTAAGGGCAGTCCTTAGACCTCTGCATTCAAGCACACTGAAGAAAGCCTTTCGTGCTTGTCTGTTTTCTCCACAGGTTTGGAATCATCCGGGAGATCCTTGTTTCCTGGGGGTGCTACAAAGAGGACGCACAGAACCGGAGTGTCCTGGTGAGTAAAAGCATAGCCCTGAAGATGCCTTTGTCGTAAAGTGTCAGGAACTGCTGCAGGAGAGCCTTATGCCAGACTCTGCTGGAGAAACAGTCCACCGTGCACTGAGGAGACCTTCCCTGAGCGAATACGATGCTAGTTTCCCCTTACATGCAACTTGCTCCTATGTGATACAGAAAACTTAGTTAACATGGCAGTAGAAGGCTAAGCACCTGATCTCTTTTTGTGTTTTTTGGGTTTGTTGTGCGTGTGGTGTGCTCTATGTGATTTTGGTATTCGGCAGTGAGTGATTTGTGGTGTTTTCTTGTGATTCTGTGTGTATTCTCTGTTCTGGTCCGCTGTGTGTGCTGTGTTCTTGTGTGTTTTGCGTTGTGTTATCTATGGTCTGTGGGTCTCGCTTCTTTCCTGTGTGTTGTTGTGTGTTGTCCGTGTTGTGTCTATTTTATATGCCATATGTGTGGTATAGGTTCATCTGTTGACCGTTGTACACGTTTTGTGTTTGGTGTGTGGCTTCCAGTCTATTGTGTAGTGTGAAATGTGTCTGATCTTTCTTTGGTCTGTTGTGTTATGTACAGTGTTCTGGGTTGTGTGTGAGCGCTGTCTATATGCCTTCTGTGTGTCACGTACTGGGTAGATGTTGGCTGGTCTGTGTGATTTGAGTGTTGTGTGTGTGATGTTGATTTAGCCTTGTGTCGCACGTGTTGTGTGCATGTGTTTGTTCTGTGTGTGTTTGTGGGTTTTGGTTCGTGATGTCTGCGTGTGCTCTGTACTGTATGCTTGCGGTTGTGTGTGCTGTGTGTGGCGCATCATATGTGTGTTGCATGTGTTTTCGTCACTTGTGTGTGGATTTGTATGTGTTGTGTCAGTTTTGTGTGCGTGATTGTGACGTGTGATCTGTTAGAGAGGTTGTGTGTGTGTCTGGCTGTTTGAGTTATGCACATGATGTGAGATGTGTTGACCGTGTGTGGTTGTGCTTGTTTAGTATGTCTCTTGGTGTGTGCAGTACGTAGTCTGTGCAATGATTTTCGTGTGCATTGTGAGCAGCTTTGCACCTTGAAGGGAGTGGTGTGTGTGTGCTCTGACTATTGTGTAGCATGTTCCTGTGCTGTGTGTGTGTTCTGCGTTGTGCTCCTGTGTGAGGATGTATGTGTGTTGTCCCTGTGCGTGGTTGTGCGTGTAGCGTGTAGTGGGTGAAATGTGTGCTGTTTGTCTTCTCTGTTGGTTATGTGTGTTTGGCCTATGGCTTTGTGAGTGTTGTGTGCGTTTTGCGTGTGTGATTGTGATTTGTGTGTGGTTGTGTTTGAGTGGTTGAGTGTGTGTGGTTGTTATGTTTGTGATGTGAGATATGTTGTCCGTGGGTGGTTGTGCTTGTTTAGTGTGCCCCATTGTGTGTGCTGCATGTACTCTCGCAAATGTGATTTGTGTGTTTTATGAGAAACATGTGCTCTGTAGCGTCTGTTGTGTGCCCTGTGACAGTTGTGTTGTTACCTTTTGAGTTCTGTGTGTGTGTGTGCATCGTGTAGTGGTGCCCGCGTGTGGGGTGTCTGTGTGCGTTGTGTGTGGGGTGTGTAGTGTGTGCAGTGTGTGCTACGTGCGTTAATTGTTGGTTGTGTGTTTTGCGTGTGGTTTTGTATGTGTTGTGTGTGTTTTGCGTGTGTGATTGTGGTACGTGTTTGGCTGTGTTTGAGAGGTTGTGTGTGTGATTGGTTGTTATGGGTGTGAGGTGAGATGTGCTATCTGTATGTGGTTTTGCTTGTGTGGTGTGCCTCGTTGAGTGTGGGGTGTGTACACGGTTAAATGTGGTTTGTGAGAATTGGGTGCCTTTATGTCCTCTGATGTTCGTGGTGTATGTTGTTTCAAATGTTGTGCTGTTTGCGTGTTGAGTTTGTGTGTGTTCTCCATATCTTTGTGTTTGTGGTTGTTTACTTGTGTTTGTTGTGGTTATTCCTCGAGTGTGTGTTGTGTGTGGCTTTATGTGTGGTATGTAGTGGTCGCGTCGGTCTGTGTGTTGTGCTGTCAATGCAGGGTGTCGTGTGTGCCATGAGTTGTGATGCTTAATTTGTGTGTGATGCTTCTGTGTGTTGCGTGACGTAGTGTTCTCTGATTTGTGTATGATTTTGCATGTGGTAATGTATTGATGTGATACTTTCAATGTGCGTGTCGTGTGTGCGATGTTTGTGTTGTGCATCTTCCTGTGATGTGTTTTGTGTTTGTTGGGTTTTGTGTGATGTGTGAAGTGCGCTGTTTGTCTTTTGTGTCCACGGTAGGGTGTGTTTTGTGGTGTTTGTTGTGTGATTCTGTGCGTATTCTGCGTTGTGTTACATTTTGCGTGCTGTGTTATTATGTGATTTTCTCTTTGAAGTCTGTGATCTGCTGGTTTAATGTGCGTGGCGGTGTTTATGTGGTTGTGTGTGTGTTTCCTGGGTGTTGTGTTCTTTCTGTGTTGTGACTTTTGTGCATGTGATGTGTGCAGTTTGGGTACTTTGTTGTTTGTAGTGTGTGTTCTGTGTCTATTTCTCTGTGGAGTGCTGGGTGGCTGGTGCGGTTGTGGGTGTTTCTGTGTTGGGTGTTGTGTGCTTGGAGTGCGTCCTTGTGTGTTGTACGTTTGGCGTCTTTTGTACAGCGAGTTGTGTTCGTGATTGGGAATGTCATGTGGTCTGTGAATGGCTTTCCGTTTCATGTTAAATGTGGGATGTGACCGCACGTGCGTTGCGTGATGTGCACCGTATTGTGCTCTAAGTTGCATGCGTGTTGTGTGTGCTCTTATCTGTTTTGCGTACTATGTGCGTGGTGTCATCTGTGTATTTTATGTGTTGTGTGGGATGTTGTGTGTTGTGTCGGATATGCTTCGTATATATGTTGTGCGCTTTGCACTGTGTGTTCTGTGAGGCTCTGTGTGCTGTATGTTTTCTGTGTGTTTTGCGTGAAGTGTGTAGTGTGTGAACTGTGTTTCATAAATTCGGTGTTGTTTCTGTGGTTGTGTAGTTTTTGCATGTCATTTGGCATGTGTTTTGTGTGGTGTGTGCTTTGCGTGTGTGAGTGTGATTTCTGCGTGGTTGTGTTTGAGAGGTTGTGTGGGTGTTTGCTTGTTATGTGTGTGATGTGAAATGTGTTGTCTGCGTGTAGTTGTGCTTGTTTAGTGTGCCTCATTGTGTGTGCTGTGTGTACTCTGTGAAATGTGGTTCGTGTGTGTTGTGAGCGATTCTGTGCCTGGATGTGTCTGGTGTGTGTCTTGTGACTTGTGCTGTTCCAGTTTGGCTCTTGTGCGTGTGCGTTTTGCACAGTGCAGCTCGGGCGTGCATATGAGTGTGGGGTGTCTGAGCATGATAGTGTGTGTGGCTTGTAGTGGGTGAAATGTGTGCTATGTGGGCTTCTGTGGGTTGTGCGTTTTGCATGTGGTTTTGTATGTGTACTGTGATTTGTGTTTGGCTGTGTTTGAGAGGCTGTTATGTTTGTTGGGTTGAGTTACGGGTGTGATGTGAGATGTGTTGTCTTTGTGCAGTTGTGCTTGTGTAGTGTGCAACATTGTGTGTGTTGTGCGTACTCACTAACTGTGGTTCTTGTGAATTGTGTGCTTTAACGTCCTGTGTTGTTTGCGGTGTGTGTTGTACTCTACGTTGTGCTGTGTGCGTGTTGAGAGGTTCTGTGTGTACTCTATGTATGCGTTTGTGGGTGTTTTGTTGTGTGTGTTGTGGTTGTTGCTTGAGTGTGTGCCGTGTGTGGCTCTATGTGTGGCATGTGGTGTTTGCGTTGTTCTGTGTGTGTTGCACTGTTAATGCAGGGCGTTGTGTTTTTTGTGAGATGTGATTTTAATTTCTGTGTGTGACGCTTGTGTGTGTTGTGTGATGTGCTGTTCTGTGATTTGTGTTTGTGTTGAGTGTATTGTTCTCTGTGTGCTGCATATTGCGCGGGTGTTGTGTGATCTGTGTTTTGCAAGTTGTGTGATATAGTAATTGTGTGTTACGACTGATATGCTTTGTGCATGTGTTGCGCGGTTGGCATTGCCCATTCTGTGAGGCTCTGTGGGCTGTATGCTTTATGTGTGATTGGAGTGATGTGTGTAGAGTGTGAAATGTGTGTTGCAAAAATTCGGTGTTCTTTTTGTTGTGGTGTGTGTGTTTTTTGCATGTGGCTTCGTATGTGTTGTATGTGTGGTGTGCGTTTTGCATGTGTGATTGTGATTCGTGTGTGGTTGTGTTTGACAGGTTGGGTGTGTGGTTGGCTGTTCGAGTAATGAGGGTAGTTTGTGATGTGCGTACTGTGTGTGGTCATGCTTGGTCAGTGAGCCTCACTATGTGTGTCGTGTTCTCTCTGAGAACCGTGCTTCAAGTGTATTGTGTGCAGTTACGTTCTCAGTGTGTGTGGGGTTTGATGTTCAGTGTGCTGTGCTGTCCGGGTGTTGAGAGACTTCTGCATTCAAGCACACTGGAGATAGCCTCTCATGCTTGTCCGTTTTCTCCACAGGTTCGTAAACCACTGGGGGTGGGGGTGGGATCTTGTTTCCTGAGGGCGATAGAAGAGGATGCAAAGAGCCGCCTCGTCCCTTTAATAGCAATGCTCTGAAGATGCCTTTGTAGTAAAGAGCCAGAAACTCCTGCAGGAGAGCCTTATGCCGGACTTTGCTGGGGAAACAATCCACCGTGCACTGAGGAGACCGTCCCTGAGAGAATACTAGGCTGCTTTCGCCGTGCATGCAATTTGCTCCTATGTGATATGGAAAACAGTAAACTTTGCAGCAGAAGGCGGTCTTCTCTGTACGCCCTCTATGTCAAGGATGTAAGTGGGCTTCGAATAGGCCTTAGCCCTAGCCACACGGGAAGTTGCAGAACAAGATGCTTCGAAATAACAGCAGTGGAGGCAAGTCAGCGTTGGATTCAGCTTACGTGGGTGAAAGAAAGCAGTGCAGGATGCCCCATTCAAGGAATCATTGAAGTCTTTGCAGTGGATGCTGAAACTGAGCTTGCAATGAGCTTTCCGTGTCTGTCCTGTGGTGTCTGCACCCAAAGCGCCTGAGTGAAGTCTGCTGTGTAGAACTCCCTTATGCTGAACAGCGGACACTCGCCTGTGTGGCCATTAACGTGAAGCCTGGCAGAGGAAGCACGGCTGTCAGAAATATGCCTGCATACAGTGACTTTAGCTTGGAAGTTTTGAACGTCGCATTTTTCTGCTACTACCGGGCTGCGTCAGAGAGGCCCAGGTTGGTCTGTGGGGTATGTAAGCCGATCTCCCGTGCCACAGTCTGAGCTTTGAAAACTAAGTGCACATTGGCTTCAGTCCCCCAGCATCATGTCAGCAAGAGGTGCGCGCAAGCTTCTCCAAAGCCTGGTGGCGGATGGGCCCTATGCCTCAGAGCTGCTGTCCTGCAGAGAAGGCTCTGAGGCCGTCTCAGTCCAAGTGATTTGCTGCTCAGACATGTCCGGACTGACAGCTAAGCACTGCTGTGTCAAGGCGAGCTTCTTATATATACTTGTACTCCCAGGCACAAGGATACTGTGAAGAGGTCTTCTGCCCAGCCTCAGGTGAGGAGGCAGAGCAAGTTGCTTTCCGCACAGCATTGAAGCAGGACGGACAGGCGTTCTGTTCAAAAGGTGAAAAGCAGGCAGCACCAGGAGCCTCTGTCAAGTAAGCTCCTCTTTATGCCTAGGGAAGCTTCATTCGAACCTGCAATGGAAATTGTTCTGGGCTAACTGAGCTCTAACTTCACGATCTAACACTCTCAGTGACTTTCTCCTAACTCACACAGAGTGGAATGGCCAAACGTAGGTGGGCATGGTGTCCTCTCTGAATGCACCTTACTTCCAAGAGATTCGTGTGCTGTGAATAGGACTTGCAACTAGGTTTAAGGGAAGATGCTGTTGGGGCTCCTTCAGCTGATCATCTTTTCATCAGAACAAAGCTCTTCTCCGGGCCAGACCTTTATCAGCCTGAACAAACCATGTGCAGCACGGCTCTCTCTTTGTGATCTGCAGGGAGAAAGAATCCTTTGCCATGTTTCTAAAGCGAAATGCTTAAGGGCAGTCCTTAGACCTCTGCATTCAAGCACACTGAAGAAAGCCTTTCGTGCTTGTCTGTTTTCTCCACAGGTTTGGAATCATCCGGGAGATCCTTGTTTCCTGGGGGTGCTACAAAGAGGACGCACAGAACCGGAGTGTCCTGGTGAGTAAAAGCATAGCCCTGAAGATGCCTTTGTCGTAAAGTGTCAGGAACTGCTGCAGGAGAGCCTTATGCCAGACTCTGCTGGAGAAACAGTCCACCGTGCACTGAGGAGACCTTCCCTGAGCGAATACGATGCTAGTTTCCCCTTACATGCAACTTGCTCCTATGTGATACAGAAAACTTAGTTAACATGGCAGTAGAAGGCTAAGCACCTGATCTCTTTTTGTGTTTTTTGGGTTTGTTGTGCGTGTGGTGTGCTCTATGTGATTTTGGTATTCGGCAGTGAGTGATTTGTGGTGTTTTCTTGTGATTCTGTGTGTATTCTCTGTTCTGGTCCGCTGTGTGTGCTGTGTTCTTGTGTGTTTTGCGTTGTGTTATCTATGGTCTGTGGGTCTCGCTTCTTTCCTGTGTGTTGTTGTGTGTTGTCCGTGTTGTGTCTATTTTATATGCCATATGTGTGGTATAGGTTCATCTGTTGACCGTTGTACACGTTTTGTGTTTGGTGTGTGGCTTCCAGTCTATTGTGTAGTGTGAAATGTGTCTGATCTTTCTTTGGTCTGTTGTGTTATGTACAGTGTTCTGGGTTGTGTGTGAGCGCTGTCTATATGCCTTCTGTGTGTCACGTACTGGGTAGATGTTGGCTGGTCTGTGTGATTTGAGTGTTGTGTGTGTGATGTTGATTTAGCCTTGTGTCGCACGTGTTGTGTGCATGTGTTTGTTCTGTGTGTGTTTGTGGGTTTTGGTTCGTGATGTCTGCGTGTGCTCTGTACTGTATGCTTGCGGTTGTGTGTGCTGTGTGTGGCGCATCATATGTGTGTTGCATGTGTTTTCGTCACTTGTGTGTGGATTTGTATGTGTTGTGTCAGTTTTGTGTGCGTGATTGTGACTTGTGTGATCTGTTAGAGAGGTTGTGTGTGTGTCTGGCTGTTTGAGTTATGCACATGATGTGAGATGTGTTGACCGTGTGTGGTTGTGCTTGTTTAGTATGTCTCTTGGTGTGTGCAGTACGTAGTCTGTGCAATGATTTTCGTGTGCATTGTGAGCAGCTTTGCACCTTGAAGGGAGTGGTGTGTGTGTGCTCTGACTATTGTGTAGCATGTTCCTGTGCTGTGTGTGTGTTCTGCGTTGTGCTCCTGTGTGAGGATGTATGTGTGTTGTCCCTGTGCGTGGTTGTGCGTGTAGCGTGTAGTGGGTGAAATGTGTGCTGTTTGTCTTCTCTGTTGGTTATGTGTGTTTGGCCTATGGCTTTGTGAGTGTTGTGTGCGTTTTGCGTGTGTGATTGTGATTTGTGTGTGGTTGTGTTTGAGTGGTTGAGTGTGTGTGGTTGTTATGTTTGTGATGTGAGATATGTTGTCCGTGGGTGGTTGTGCTTGTTTAGTGTGCCCCATTGTGTGTGCTGCATGTACTCTCGCAAATGTGATTTGTGTGTTTTATGAGAAACATGTGCTCTGTAGCGTCTGTTGTGTGCCCTGTGACAGTTGTGTTGTTACCTTTTGAGTTCTGTGTGTGTGTGTGCATCGTGTAGTGGTGCCCGCGTGTGGGGTGTCTGTGTGCGTTGTGTGTGGGGTGTGTAGTGTGTGCAGTGTGTGCTACGTGCGTTAATTGTTGGTTGTGTGTTTTGCGTGTGGTTTTGTATGTGTTGTGTGTGTTTTGCGTGTGTGATTGTGGTACGTGTTTGGCTGTGTTTGAGAGCTTGTGTGTGTGATTGGTTGTTATGGGTGTGAGGTGAGATGTGCTATCTGTATGTGGTTTTGCTTGTGTGGTGTGCCTCGTTGAGTGTGGGGTGTGTACACGGTTAAATGTGGTTTGTGAGAATTGGGTGCCTTTATGTCCTCTGATGTTCGTGGTGTATGTTGTTTCAAATGTTGTGCTGTTTGCGTGTTGAGTTTGTGTGTGTTCTCCATATCTTTGTGTTTGTGGTTGTTTACTTGTGTTTGTTGTGGTTATTCCTCGAGTGTGTGTTGTGTGTGGCTTTATGTGTGGTATGTAGTGGTCGCGTCGGTCTGTGTGTTGTGCTGTCAATGCAGGGTGTCGTGTGTGCCATGAGTTGTGATGCTTAATTTGTGTGTGATGCTTCTGTGTGTTGCGTGACGTAGTGTTCTCTGATTTGTGTATGATTTTGCATGTGGTAATGTATTGATGTGATACTTTCAATGTGCGTGTCGTGTGTGCGATGTTTGTGTTGTGCATCTTCCTGTGATGTGTTTTGTGTTTGTTGGGTTTTGTGTGATGTGTGAAGTGCGCTGTTTGTCTTTTGTGTCCACGGTAGGGTGTGTTTTGTGGTGTTTGTTGTGTGATTCTGTGCGTATTCTGCGTTGTGTTACATTTTGCGTGCTGTGTTATTATGTGATTTTCTCTTTGAAGTCTGTGATCTGCTGGTTTAATGTGCGTGGCGGTGTTTATGTGGTTGTGTGTGTGTTTCCTGGGTGTTGTGTTCTTTCTGTGTTGTGACTTTTGTGCATGTGATGTGTGCAGTTTGGGTACTTTGTTGTTTGTAGTGTGTGTTCTGTGTCTATTTCTCTGTGGAGTGCTGGGTGGCTGGTGCGGTTGTGGGTGTTTCTGTGTTGGGTGTTGTGTGCTTGGAGTGCGTCCTTGTGTGTTGTACGTTTGGCGTCTTTTGTAGAGCGAGTTGTGTTCGTGATTGGGAATGTCATGTGGTCTGTGAATGGCTTTCCGTTTCATGTTAAATGTGGGATGTGACCGCACGTGCGTTGCGTGATGTGCACCGTATTGTGCTCTAAGTTGCATGCGTGTTGTGTGTGCTCTTATCTGTTTTGCGTACTATGTGCGTGGTGTCATCTGTGTATTTTATGTGTTGTGTGGGATGTTGTGTGTTGTGTCGGATATGCTTCGTATATATGTTGTGCGCTTTGCACTGTGTGTTCTGTGAGGCTCTGTGTGCTGTATGTTTTCTGTGTGTTTTGCGTGAAGTGTGTAGTGTGTGAACTGTGTTTCATAAATTCGGTGTTGTTTCTGTGGTTGTGTAGTTTTTGCATGTCATTTGGCATGTGTTTTGTGTGGTGTGTGCTTTGCGTGTGTGAGTGTGATTTCTGCGTGGTTGTGTTTGAGAGGTTGTGTGGGTGTTTGCTTGTTATGTGTGTGATGTGAAATGTGTTGTCTGCGTGTAGTTGTGCTTGTTTAGTGTGCCTCATTGTGTGTGCTGTGTGTACTCTGTGAAATGTGGTTCGTGTGTGTTGTGAGCGATTCTGTGCCTGGATGTGTCTGGTGTGTGTCTTGTGACTTGTGCTGTTCCAGTTTGGCTCTTGTGCGTGTGCGTTTTGCACAGTGCAGCTCGGGCGTGCATATGAGTGTGGGGTGTCTGAGCATGATAGTGTGTGTGGCTTGTAGTGGGTGAAATGTGTGCTATGTGGGCTTCTGTGGGTTGTGCGTTTTGCATGTGGTTTTGTATGTGTACTGTGATTTGTGTTTGGCTGTGTTTGAGAGGCTGTTATGTTTGTTGGGTTGAGTTACGGGTGTGATGTGAGATGTGTTGTCTTTGTGCAGTTGTGCTTGTGTAGTGTGCAACATTGTGTGTGTTGTGCGTACTCACTAACTGTGGTTCTTGTGAATTGTGTGCTTTAACGTCCTGTGTTGTTTGCGGTGTGTGTTGTACTCTACGTTGTGCTGTGTGCGTGTTGAGAGGTTCTGTGTGTACTCTATGTATGCGTTTGTGGGTGTTTTGTTGTGTGTGTTGTGGTTGTTGCTTGAGTGTGTGCCGTGTGTGGCTCTATGTGTGGCATGTGGTGTTTGCGTTGTTCTGTGTGTGTTGCACTGTTAATGCAGGGCGTTGTGTTTTTTGTGAGATGTGATTTTAATTTCTGTGTGTGACGCTTGTGTGTGTTGTGTGATGTGCTGTTCTGTGATTTGTGTTTGTGTTGAGTGTATTGTTCTCTGTGTGCTGCATATTGCGCGGGTGTTGTGTGATCTGTGTTTTGCAAGTTGTGTGATATAGTAATTGTGTGTTACGACTGATATGCTTTGTGCATGTGTTGCGCGTTTGGCATTGCCCATTCTGTGAGGCTCTGTGGGCTGTATGCTTTATGTGTGATTGGAGTGATGTGTGTAGAGTGTGAAATGTGTGTTGCAAAAATTCGGTGTTCTTTTTGTTGTGGTGTGTGTGTTTTTTGCATGTGGCTTCGTATGTGTTGTATGTGTGGTGTGCGTTTTGCATGTGTGATTGTGATTCGTGTGTGGTTGTGTTTGACAGGTTGGGTGTGTGGTTGGCTGTTCGAGTAATGAGGGTAGTTTGTGATGTGCGTACTGTGTGTGGTCATGCTTGGTCAGTGAGCCTCACTATGTGTGTCGTGTTCTCTCTGAGAACCGTGCTTCAAGTGTATTGTGTGCAGTTACGTTCTCAGTGTGTGTGGGGTTTGATGTTCAGTGTGCTGTGCTGTCCGGGTGTTGAGAGACTTCTGCATTCAAGCACACTGGAGATAGCCTCTCATGCTTGTCCGTTTTCTCCACAGGTTCGTAAACCACTGGGGGTGGGGGTGGGATCTTGTTTCCTGAGGGCGATAGAAGAGGATGCAAAGAGCCGCCTCGTCCCTTTAATAGCAATGCTCTGAAGATGCCTTTGTAGTAAAGAGCCAGAAACTCCTGCAGGAGAGCCTTATGCCGGACTTTGCTGGGGAAACAATCCACCGTGCACTGAGGAGACCGTCCCTGAGAGAATACTAGGCTGCTTTCGCCGTGCATGCAATTTGCTCCTATGTGATATGGAAAACAGTAAACTTTGCAGCAGAAGGCGGTCTTCTCTGTACGCCCTCTATGTCAAGGATGTAAGTGGGCTTCGAATAGGCCTTAGCCCTAGCCACACGGGAAGTTGCAGAACAAGATGCTTCGAAATAACAGCAGTGGAGGCAAGTCAGCGTTGGATTCAGCTTACGTGGGTGAAAGAAAGCAGTGCAGGATGCCCCATTCAAGGAATCATTGAAGTCTTTGCAGTGGATGCTGAAACTGAGCTTGCAATGAGCTTTCCGTGTCTGTCCTGTGGTGTCTGCACCCAAAGCGCCTGAGTGAAGTCTGCTGTGTAGAACTCCCTTATGCTGAACAGCGGACACTCGCCTGTGTGGCCATTAACGTGAAGCCTGGCAGAGGAAGCACGGCTGTCAGAAATATGCCTGCATACAGTGACTTTAGCTTGGAAGTTTTGAACGTCGCATTTTTCTGCTACTACCGGGCTGCGTCAGAGAGGCCCAGGTTGGTCTGTGGGGTATGTAAGCCGATCTCCCGTGCCACAGTCTGAGCTTTGAAAACTAAGTGCACATTGGCTTCAGTCCCCCAGCATCATGTCAGCAAGAGGTGCGCGCAAGCTTCTCCAAAGCCTGGTGGCGGATGGGCCCTATGCCTCAGAGCTGCTGTCCTGCAGAGAAGGCTCTGAGGCCGTCTCAGTCCAAGTGATTTGCTGCTCAGACATGTCCGGACTGACAGCTAAGCACTGCTGTGTCAAGGCGAGCTTCTTATATATACTTGTACTCCCAGGCACAAGGATACTGTGAAGAGGTCTTCTGCCCAGCCTCAGGTGAGGAGGCAGAGCAAGTTGCTTTCCGCACAGCATTGAAGCAGGACGGACAGGCGTTCTGTTCAAAAGGTGAAAAGCAGGCAGCACCAGGAGCCTCTGTCAAGTAAGCTCCTCTTTATGCCTAGGGAAGCTTCATTCGAACCTGCAATGGAAATTGTTCTGGGCTAACTGAGCTCTAACTTCACGATCTAACACTCTCAGTGACTTTCTCCTAACTCACACAGAGTGGAATGGCCAAACGTAGGTGGGCATGGTGTCCTCTCTGAATGCACCTTACTTCCAAGAGATTCGTGTGCTGTGAATAGGACTTGCAACTAGGTTTAAGGGAAGATGCTGTTGGGGCTCCTTCAGCTGATCATCTTTTCATCAGAACAAAGCTCTTCTCCGGGCCAGACCTTTATCAGCCTGAACAAACCATGTGCAGCACGGCTCTCTCTTTGTGATCTGCAGGGAGAAAGAATCCTTTGCCATGTTTCTAAAGCGAAATGCTTAAGGGCAGTCCTTAGACCTCTGCATTCAAGCACACTGAAGAAAGCCTTTCGTGCTTGTCTGTTTTCTCCACAGGTTTGGAATCATCCGGGAGATCCTTGTTTCCTGGGGGTGCTACAAAGAGGACGCACAGAACCGGAGTGTCCTGGTGAGTAAAAGCATAGCCCTGAAGATGCCTTTGTCGTAAAGTGTCAGGAACTGCTGCAGGAGAGCCTTATGCCAGACTCTGCTGGAGAAACAGTCCACCGTGCACTGAGGAGACCTTCCCTGAGCGAATACGATGCTAGTTTCCCCTTACATGCAACTTGCTCCTATGTGATACAGAAAACTTAGTTAACATGGCAGTAGAAGGCTAAGCACCTGATCTCTTTTTGTGTTTTTTGGGTTTGTTGTGCGTGTGGTGTGCTCTATGTGATTTTGGTATTCGGCAGTGAGTGATTTGTGGTGTTTTCTTGTGATTCTGTGTGTATTCTCTGTTCTGGTCCGCTGTGTGTGCTGTGTTCTTGTGTGTTTTGCGTTGTGTTATCTATGGTCTGTGGGTCTCGCTTCTTTCCTGTGTGTTGTTGTGTGTTGTCCGTGTTGTGTCTATTTTATATGCCATATGTGTGGTATAGGTTCATCTGTTGACCGTTGTACACGTTTTGTGTTTGGTGTGTGGCTTCCAGTCTATTGTGTAGTGTGAAATGTGTCTGATCTTTCTTTGGTCTGTTGTGTTATGTACAGTGTTCTGGGTTGTGTGTGAGCGCTGTCTATATGCCTTCTGTGTGTCACGTACTGGGTAGATGTTGGCTGGTCTGTGTGATTTGAGTGTTGTGTGTGTGATGTTGATTTAGCCTTGTGTCGCACGTGTTGTGTGCATGTGTTTGTTCTGTGTGTGTTTGTGGGTTTTGGTTCGTGATGTCTGCGTGTGCTCTGTACTGTATGCTTGCGGTTGTGTGTGCTGTGTGTGGCGCATCATATGTGTGTTGCATGTGTTTTCGTCACTTGTGTGTGGATTTGTATGTGTTGTGTCAGTTTTGTGTGCGTGATTGTGACGTGTGATCTGTTAGAGAGGTTGTGTGTGTGTCTGGCTGTTTGAGTTATGCACATGATGTGAGATGTGTTGACCGTGTGTGGTTGTGCTTGTTTAGTATGTCTCTTGGTGTGTGCAGTACGTAGTCTGTGCAATGATTTTCGTGTGCATTGTGAGCAGCTTTGCACCTTGAAGGGAGTGGTGTGTGTGTGCTCTGACTATTGTGTAGCATGTTCCTGTGCTGTGTGTGTGTTCTGCGTTGTGCTCCTGTGTGAGGATGTATGTGTGTTGTCCCTGTGCGTGGTTGTGCGTGTAGCGTGTAGTGGGTGAAATGTGTGCTGTTTGTCTTCTCTGTTGGTTATGTGTGTTTGGCCTATGGCTTTGTGAGTGTTGTGTGCGTTTTGCGTGTGTGATTGTGATTTGTGTGTGGTTGTGTTTGAGTGGTTGAGTGTGTGTGGTTGTTATGTTTGTGATGTGAGATATGTTGTCCGTGGGTGGTTGTGCTTGTTTAGTGTGCCCCATTGTGTGTGCTGCATGTACTCTCGCAAATGTGATTTGTGTGTTTTATGAGAAACATGTGCTCTGTAGCGTCTGTTGTGTGCCCTGTGACAGTTGTGTTGTTACCTTTTGAGTTCTGTGTGTGTGTGTGCATCGTGTAGTGGTGCCCGCGTGTGGGGTGTCTGTGTGCGTTGTGTGTGGGGTGTGTAGTGTGTGCAGTGTGTGCTACGTGCGTTAATTGTTGGTTGTGTGTTTTGCGTGTGGTTTTGTATGTGTTGTGTGTGTTTTGCGTGTGTGATTGTGGTACGTGTTTGGCTGTGTTTGAGAGCTTGTGTGTGTGATTGGTTGTTATGGGTGTGAGGTGAGATGTGCTATCTGTATGTGGTTTTGCTTGTGTGGTGTGCCTCGTTGAGTGTGGGGTGTGTACACGGTTAAATGTGGTTTGTGAGAATTGGGTGCCTTTATGTCCTCTGATGTTCGTGGTGTATGTTGTTTCAAATGTTGTGCTGTTTGCGTGTTGAGTTTGTGTGTGTTCTCCATATCTTTGTGTTTGTGGTTGTTTACTTGTGTTTGTTGTGGTTATTCCTCGAGTGTGTGTTGTGTGTGGCTTTATGTGTGGTATGTAGTGGTCGCGTCGGTCTGTGTGTTGTGCTGTCAATGCAGGGTGTCGTGTGTGCCATGAGTTGTGATGCTTAATTTGTGTGTGATGCTTCTGTGTGTTGCGTGACGTAGTGTTCTCTGATTTGTGTATGATTTTGCATGTGGTAATGTATTGATGTGATACTTTCAATGTGCGTGTCGTGTGTGCGATGTTTGTGTTGTGCATCTTCCTGTGATGTGTTTTGTGTTTGTTGGGTTTTGTGTGATGTGTGAAGTGCGCTGTTTGTCTTTTGTGTCCACGGTAGGGTGTGTTTTGTGGTGTTTGTTGTGTGATTCTGTGCGTATTCTGCGTTGTGTTACATTTTGCGTGCTGTGTTATTATGTGATTTTCTCTTTGAAGTCTGTGATCTGCTGGTTTAATGTGCGTGGCGGTGTTTATGTGGTTGTGTGTGTGTTTCCTGGGTGTTGTGTTCTTTCTGTGTTGTGACTTTTGTGCATGTGATGTGTGCAGTTTGGGTACTTTGTTGTTTGTAGTGTGTGTTCTGTGTCTATTTCTCTGTGGAGTGCTGGGTGGCTGGTGCGGTTGTGGG
Organism: Manis pentadactyla; assembly: GCF_030020395.1. Lineage (NCBI taxonomy): Eukaryota > Metazoa > Chordata > Mammalia > Pholidota > Manidae > Manis > Manis pentadactyla. The sequence goes on from NC_080023.1 coordinate 127,319,983, forward strand.
TGTTTCTGTGTTGGGTGTTGTGTGCTTGGAGTGCGTCCTTGTGTGTTGTACGTTTGGCGTCTTTTGTAGAGCGAGTTGTGTTCGTGATTGGGAATGTCATGTGGTCTGTGAATGGCTTTCCGTTTCATGTTAAATGTGGGATGTGACCGCACGTGCGTTGCGTGATGTGCACCGTATTGTGCTCTAAGTTGCATGCGTGTTGTGTGTGCTCTTATCTGTTTTGCGTACTATGTGCGTGGTGTCATCTGTGTATTTTATGTGTTGTGTGGGATGTTGTGTGTTGTGTCGGATATGCTTCGTATATATGTTGTGCGCTTTGCACTGTGTGTTCTGTGAGGCTCTGTGTGCTGTATGTTTTCTGTGTGTTTTGCGTGAAGTGTGTAGTGTGTGAACTGTGTTTCATAAATTCGGTGTTGTTTCTGTGGTTGTGTAGTTTTTGCATGTCATTTGGCATGTGTTTTGTGTGGTGTGTGCTTTGCGTGTGTGAGTGTGATTTCTGCGTGGTTGTGTTTGAGAGGTTGTGTGGGTGTTTGCTTGTTATGTGTGTGATGTGAAATGTGTTGTCTGCGTGTAGTTGTGCTTGTTTAGTGTGCCTCATTGTGTGTGCTGTGTGTACTCTGTGAAATGTGGTTCGTGTGTGTTGTGAGCGATTCTGTGCCTGGATGTGTCTGGTGTGTGTCTTGTGACTTGTGCTGTTCCAGTTTGGCTCTTGTGCGTGTGCGTTTTGCACAGTGCAGCTCGGGCGTGCATATGAGTGTGGGGTGTCTGAGCATGATAGTGTGTGTGGCTTGTAGTGGGTGAAATGTGTGCTATGTGGGCTTCTGTGGGTTGTGCGTTTTGCATGTGGTTTTGTATGTGTACTGTGATTTGTGTTTGGCTGTGTTTGAGAGGCTGTTATGTTTGTTGGGTTGAGTTACGGGTGTGATGTGAGATGTGTTGTCTTTGTGCAGTTGTGCTTGTGTAGTGTGCAACATTGTGTGTGTTGTGCGTACTCACTAACTGTGGTTCTTGTGAATTGTGTGCTTTAACGTCCTGTGTTGTTTGCGGTGTGTGTTGTACTCTACGTTGTGCTGTGTGCGTGTTGAGAGGTTCTGTGTGTACTCTATGTATGCGTTTGTGGGTGTTTTGTTGTGTGTGTTGTGGTTGTTGCTTGAGTGTGTGCCGTGTGTGGCTCTATGTGTGGCATGTGGTGTTTGCGTTGTTCTGTGTGTGTTGCACTGTTAATGCAGGGCGTTGTGTTTTTTGTGAGATGTGATTTTAATTTCTGTGTGTGACGCTTGTGTGTGTTGTGTGATGTGCTGTTCTGTGATTTGTGTTTGTGTTGAGTGTATTGTTCTCTGTGTGCTGCATATTGCGCGGGTGTTGTGTGATCTGTGTTTTGCAAGTTGTGTGATATAGTAATTGTGTGTTACGACTGATATGCTTTGTGCATGTGTTGCGCGGTTGGCATTGCCCATTCTGTGAGGCTCTGTGGGCTGTATGCTTTATGTGTGATTGGAGTGATGTGTGTAGAGTGTGAAATGTGTGTTGCAAAAATTCGGTGTTCTTTTTGTTGTGGTGTGTGTGTTTTTTGCATGTGGCTTCGTATGTGTTGTATGTGTGGTGTGCGTTTTGCATGTGTGATTGTGATTCGTGTGTGGTTGTGTTTGACAGGTTGGGTGTGTGGTTGGCTGTTCGAGTAATGAGGGTAGTTTGTGATGTGCGTACTGTGTGTGGTCATGCTTGGTCAGTGAGCCTCACTATGTGTGTCGTGTTCTCTCTGAGAACCGTGCTTCAAGTGTATTGTGTGCAGTTACGTTCTCAGTGTGTGTGGGGTTTGATGTTCAGTGTGCTGTGCTGTCCGGGTGTTGAGAGACTTCTGCATTCAAGCACACTGGAGATAGCCTCTCATGCTTGTCCGTTTTCTCCACAGGTTCGTAAACCACTGGGGGTGGGGGTGGGATCTTGTTTCCTGAGGGCGATAGAAGAGGATGCAAAGAGCCGCCTCGTCCCTTTAATAGCAATGCTCTGAAGATGCCTTTGTAGTAAAGAGCCAGAAACTCCTGCAGGAGAGCCTTATGCCGGACTTTGCTGGGGAAACAATCCACCGTGCACTGAGGAGACCGTCCCTGAGAGAATACTAGGCTGCTTTCGCCGTGCATGCAATTTGCTCCTATGTGATATGGAAAACAGTAAACTTTGCAGCAGAAGGCGGTCTTCTCTGTACGCCCTCTATGTCAAGGATGTAAGTGGGCTTCGAATAGGCCTTAGCCCTAGCCACACGGGAAGTTGCAGAACAAGATGCTTCGAAATAACAGCAGTGGAGGCAAGTCAGCGTTGGATTCAGCTTACGTGGGTGAAAGAAAGCAGTGCAGGATGCCCCATTCAAGGAATCATTGAAGTCTTTGCAGTGGATGCTGAAACTGAGCTTGCAATGAGCTTTCCGTGTCTGTCCTGTGGTGTCTGCACCCAAAGCGCCTGAGTGAAGTCTGCTGTGTAGAACTCCCTTATGCTGAACAGCGGACACTCGCCTGTGTGGCCATTAACGTGAAGCCTGGCAGAGGAAGCACGGCTGTCAGAAATATGCCTGCATACAGTGACTTTAGCTTGGAAGTTTTGAACGTCGCATTTTTCTGCTACTACCGGGCTGCGTCAGAGAGGCCCAGGTTGGTCTGTGGGGTATGTAAGCCGATCTCCCGTGCCACAGTCTGAGCTTTGAAAACTAAGTGCACATTGGCTTCAGTCCCCCAGCATCATGTCAGCAAGAGGTGCGCGCAAGCTTCTCCAAAGCCTGGTGGCGGATGGGCCCTATGCCTCAGAGCTGCTGTCCTGCAGAGAAGGCTCTGAGGCCGTCTCAGTCCAAGTGATTTGCTGCTCAGACATGTCCGGACTGACAGCTAAGCACTGCTGTGTCAAGGCGAGCTTCTTATATATACTTGTACTCCCAGGCACAAGGATACTGTGAAGAGGTCTTCTGCCCAGCCTCAGGTGAGGAGGCAGAGCAAGTTGCTTTCCGCACAGCATTGAAGCAGGACGGACAGGCGTTCTGTTCAAAAGGTGAAAAGCAGGCAGCACCAGGAGCCTCTGTCAAGTAAGCTCCTCTTTATGCCTAGGGAAGCTTCATTCGAACCTGCAATGGAAATTGTTCTGGGCTAACTGAGCTCTAACTTCACGATCTAACACTCTCAGTGACTTTCTCCTAACTCACACAGAGTGGAATGGCCAAACGTAGGTGGGCATGGTGTCCTCTCTGAATGCACCTTACTTCCAAGAGATTCGTGTGCTGTGAATAGGACTTGCAACTAGGTTTAAGGGAAGATGCTGTTGGGGCTCCTTCAGCTGATCATCTTTTCATCAGAACAAAGCTCTTCTCCGGGCCAGACCTTTATCAGCCTGAACAAACCATGTGCAGCACGGCTCTCTCTTTGTGATCTGCAGGGAGAAAGAATCCTTTGCCATGTTTCTAAAGCGAAATGCTTAAGGGCAGTCCTTAGACCTCTGCATTCAAGCACACTGAAGAAAGCCTTTCGTGCTTGTCTGTTTTCTCCACAGGTTTGGAATCATCCGGGAGATCCTTGTTTCCTGGGGGTGCTACAAAGAGGACGCACAGAACCGGAGTGTCCTGGTGAGTAAAAGCATAGCCCTGAAGATGCCTTTGTCGTAAAGTGTCAGGAACTGCTGCAGGAGAGCCTTATGCCAGACTCTGCTGGAGAAACAGTCCACCGTGCACTGAGGAGACCTTCCCTGAGCGAATACGATGCTAGTTTCCCCTTACATGCAACTTGCTCCTATGTGATACAGAAAACTTAGTTAACATGGCAGTAGAAGGCTAAGCACCTGATCTCTTTTTGTGTTTTTTGGGTTTGTTGTGCGTGTGGTGTGCTCTATGTGATTTTGGTATTCGGCAGTGAGTGATTTGTGGTGTTTTCTTGTGATTCTGTGTGTATTCTCTGTTCTGGTCCGCTGTGTGTGCTGTGTTCTTGTGTGTTTTGCGTTGTGTTATCTATGGTCTGTGGGTCTCGCTTCTTTCCTGTGTGTTGTTGTGTGTTGTCCGTGTTGTGTCTATTTTATATGCCATATGTGTGGTATAGGTTCATCTGTTGACCATTGTACACGTTTTGTGTTTGGTGTGTGGCTTCCAGTCTATTGTGTAGTGTGAAATGTGTCTGATCTTTCTTTGGTCTGTTGTGTTATGTACAGTGTTCTGGGTTGTGTGTGAGCGCTGTCTATATGCCTTCTGTGTGTCACGTACTGGGTAGATGTTGGCTGGTCTGTGTGATTTGAGTGTTGTGTGTGTGATGTTGATTTAGCCTTGTGTCGCACGTGTTGTGTGCATGTGTTTGTTCTGTGTGTGTTTGTGGGTTTTGGTTCGTGATGTCTGCGTGTGCTCTGTACTGTATGCTTGCGGTTGTGTGTGCTGTGTGTGGCGCATCATATGTGTGTTGCATGTGTTTTCGTCACTTGTGTGTGGATTTGTATGTGTTGTGTCAGTTTTGTGTGCGTGATTGTGACTTGTGTGATCTGTTAGAGAGGTTGTGTGTGTGTCTGGCTGTTTGAGTTATGCACATGATGTGAGATGTGTTGACCGTGTGTGGTTGTGCTTGTTTAGTATGTCTCTTGGTGTGTGCAGTACGTAGTCTGTGCAATGATTTTCGTGTGCATTGTGAGCAGCTTTGCACCTTGAAGGGAGTGGTGTGTGTGTGCTCTGACTATTGTGTAGCATGTTCCTGTGCTGTGTGTGTGTTCTGCGTTGTGCTCCTGTGTGAGGATGTATGTGTGTTGTCCCTGTGCGTGGTTGTGCGTGTAGCGTGTAGTGGGTGAAATGTGTGCTGTTTGTCTTCTCTGTTGGTTATGTGTGTTTGGCCTATGGCTTTGTGAGTGTTGTGTGCGTTTTGCGTGTGTGATTGTGATTTGTGTGTGGTTGTGTTTGAGTGGTTGAGTGTGTGTGGATGTTATGTTTGTGATGTGAGATATGTTGTCCGTGGGTGGTTGTGCTTGTTTAGTGTGCCCCATTGTGTGTGCTGCATGTACTCTCGCAAATGTGATTTGTGTGTTTTATGAGAAACATGTGCTCTGTAGCGTCTGTTGTGTGCCCTGTGACAGTTGTGTTGTTACCTTTTGAGTTCTGTGTGTGTGTGTGCATCGTGTAGTGGTGCCCGCGTGTGGGGTGTCTGTGTGCGTTGTGTGTGGGGTGTGTAGTGTGTGCAGTGTGTGCTACGTGCGTTAATTGTTGGTTGTGTGTTTTGCGTGTGGTTTTGTATGTGTTGTGTGTGTTTTGCGTGTGTGATTGTGGTACGTGTTTGGCTGTGTTTGAGAGCTTGTGTGTGTGATTGGTTGTTATGGGTGTGAGGTGAGATGTGCTATCTGTATGTGGTTTTGCTTGTGTGGTGTGCCTCGTTGAGTGTGGGGTGTGTACACGGTTAAATGTGGTTTGTGAGAATTGGGTGCCTTTATGTCCTCTGATGTTCGTGGTGTATGTTGTTTCAAATGTTGTGCTGTTTGCGTGTTGAGTTTGTGTGTGTTCTCCATATCTTTGTGTTTGTGGTTGTTTACTTGTGTTTGTTGTGGTTATTCCTCGAGTGTGTGTTGTGTGTGGCTTTATGTGTGGTATGTAGTGGTCGCGTCGGTCTGTGTGTTGTGCTGTCAATGCAGGGTGTCGTGTGTGCCATGAGTTGTGATGCTTAATTTGTGTGTGATGCTTCTGTGTGTTGCGTGACGTAGTGTTCTCTGATTTGTGTATGATTTTGCATGTGGTAATGTATTGATGTGATACTTTCAATGTGCGTGTCGTGTGTGCGATGTTTGTGTTGTGCATCTTCCTGTGATGTGTTTTGTGTTTGTTGGGTTTTGTGTGATGTGTGAAGTGCGCTGTTTGTCTTTTGTGTCCACGGTAGGGTGTGTTTTGTGGTGTTTGTTGTGTGATTCTGTGCGTATTCTGCGTTGTGTTACATTTTGCGTGCTGTGTTATTATGTGATTTTCTCTTTGAAGTCTGTGATCTGCTGGTTTAATGTGCGTGGCGGTGTTTATGTGGTTGTGTGTGTGTTTCCTGGGTGTTGTGTTCTTTCTGTGTTGTGACTTTTGTGCATGTGATGTGTGCAGTTTGGGTACTTTGTTGTTTGTAGTGTGTGTTCTGTGTCTATTTCTCTGTGGAGTGCTGGGTGGCTGGTGCGGTTGTGGGTGTTTCTGTGTTGGGTGTTGTGTGCTTGGAGTGCGTCCTTGTGTGTTGTACGTTTGGCGTCTTTTGTAGAGCGAGTTGTGTTCGTGATTGGGAATGTCATGTGGTCTGTGAATGGCTTTCCGTTTCATGTTAAATGTGGGATGTGACCGCACGTGCGTTGCGTGATGTGCACCGTATTGTGCTCTAAGTTGCATGCGTGTTGTGTGTGCTCTTATCTGTTTTGCGTACTATGTGCGTGGTGTCATCTGTGTATTTTATGTGTTGTGTGGGATGTTGTGTGTTGTGTCGGATATGCTTCGTATATATGTTGTGCGCTTTGCACTGTGTGTTCTGTGAGGCTCTGTGTGCTGTATGTTTTCTGTGTGTTTTGCGTGAAGTGTGTAGTGTGTGAACTGTGTTTCATAAATTCGGTGTTGTTTCTGTGGTTGTGTAGTTTTTGCATGTCATTTGGCATGTGTTTTGTGTGGTGTGTGCTTTGCGTCTGTGAGTGTGATTTCTGCGTGGTTGTGTTTGAGAGGTTGTGTGGGTGTTTGCTTGTTATGTGTGTGATGTGAAATGTGTTGTCTGCGTGTAGTTGTGCTTGTTTAGTGTGCCTCATTGTGTGTGCTGTGTGTACTCTGTGAAATGTGGTTCGTGTGTGTTGTGAGCGATTCTGTGCCTGGATGTGTCTGGTGTGTGTCTTGTGACTTGTGCTGTTCCAGTTTGGCTCTTGTGCGTGTGCGTTTTGCACAGTGCAGCTCGGGCGTGCATATGAGTGTGGGGTGTCTGAGCATGATAGTGTGTGTGGCTTGTAGTGGGTGAAATGTGTGCTATGTGGGCTTCTGTGGGTTGTGCGTTTTGCATGTGGTTTTGTATGTGTACTGTGATTTGTGTTTGGCTGTGTTTGAGAGGCTGTTATGTTTGTTGGGTTGAGTTACGGGTGTGATGTGAGATGTGTTGTCTTTGTGCAGTTGTGCTTGTGTAGTGTGCAACATTGTGTGTGTTGTGCGTACTCACTAACTGTGGTTCTTGTGAATTGTGTGCTTTAACGTCCTGTGTTGTTTGCGGTGTGTGTTGTACTCTACGTTGTGCTGTGTGCGTGTTGAGAGGTTCTGTGTGTACTCTATGTATGCGTTTGTGGGTGTTTTGTTGTGTGTGTTGTGGTTGTTGCTTGAGTGTGTGCCGTGTGTGGCTCTATGTGTGGCATGTGGTGTTTGCGTTGTTCTGTGTGTGTTGCACTGTTAATGCAGGGCGTTGTGTTTTTTGTGAGATGTGATTTTAATTTCTGTGTGTGACGCTTGTGTGTGTTGTGTGATGTGCTGTTCTGTGATTTGTGTTTGTGTTGAGTGTATTGTTCTCTGTGTGCTGCATATTGCGCGGGTGTTGTGTGATCTGTGTTTTGCAAGTTGTGTGATATAGTAATTGTGTGTTACGACTGATATGCTTTGTGCATGTGTTGCGCGGTTGGCATTGCCCATTCTGTGAGGCTCTGTGGGCTGTATGCTTTATGTGTGATTGGAGTGATGTGTGTAGAGTGTGAAATGTGTGTTGCAAAAATTCGGTGTTCTTTTTGTTGTGGTGTGTGTGTTTTTTGCATGTGGCTTCGTATGTGTTGTATGTGTGGTGTGCGTTTTGCATGTGTGATTGTGATTCGTGTGTGGTTGTGTTTGACAGGTTGGGTGTGTGGTTGGCTGTTCGAGTAATGAGGGTAGTTTGTGATGTGCGTACTGTGTGTGGTCATGCTTGGTCAGTGAGCCTCACTATGTGTGTCGTGTTCTCTCTGAGAACCGTGCTTCAAGTGTATTGTGTGCAGTTACGTTCTCAGTGTGTGTGGGGTTTGATGTTCAGTGTGCTGTGCTGTCCGGGTGTTGAGAGACTTCTGCATTCAAGCACACTGGAGATAGCCTCTCATGCTTGTCCGTTTTCTCCACAGGTTCGTAAACCACTGGGGGTGGGGGTGGGATCTTGTTTCCTGAGGGCGATAGAAGAGGATGCAAAGAGCCGCCTCGTCCCTTTAATAGCAATGCTCTGAAGATGCCTTTGTAGTAAAGAGCCAGAAACTCCTGCAGGAGAGCCTTATGCCGGACTTTGCTGGGGAAACAATCCACCGTGCACTGAGGAGACCGTCCCTGAGAGAATACTAGGCTGCTTTCGCCGTGCATGCAATTTGCTCCTATGTGATATGGAAAACAGTAAACTTTGCAGCAGAAGGCGGTCTTCTCTGTACGCCCTCTATGTCAAGGATGTAAGTGGGCTTCGAATAGGCCTTAGCCCTAGCCACACGGGAAGTTGCAGAACAAGATGCTTCGAAATAACAGCAGTGGAGGCAAGTCAGCGTTGGATTCAGCTTACGTGGGTGAAAGAAAGCAGTGCAGGATGCCCCATTCAAGGAATCATTGAAGTCTTTGCAGTGGATGCTGAAACTGAGCTTGCAATGAGCTTTCCGTGTCTGTCCTGTGGTGTCTGCACCCAAAGCGCCTGAGTGAAGTCTGCTGTGTAGAACTCCCTTATGCTGAACAGCGGACACTCGCCTGTGTGGCCATTAACGTGAAGCCTGGCAGAGGAAGCACGGCTGTCAGAAATATGCCTGCATACAGTGACTTTAGCTTGGAAGTTTTGAACGTCGCATTTTTCTGCTACTACCGGGCTGCGTCAGAGAGGCCCAGGTTGGTCTGTGGGGTATGTAAGCCGATCTCCCGTGCCACAGTCTGAGCTTTGAAAACTAAGTGCACATTGGCTTCAGTCCCCCAGCATCATGTCAGCAAGAGGTGCGCGCAAGCTTCTCCAAAGCCTGGTGGCGGATGGGCCCTATGCCTCAGAGCTGCTGTCCTGCAGAGAAGGCTCTGAGGCCGTCTCAGTCCAAGTGATTTGCTGCTCAGACATGTCCGGACTGACAGCTAAGCACTGCTGTGTCAAGGCGAGCTTCTTATATATACTTGTACTCCCAGGCACAAGGATACTGTGAAGAGGTCTTCTGCCCAGCCTCAGGTGAGGAGGCAGAGCAAGTTGCTTTCCGCACAGCATTGAAGCAGGACGGACAGGCGTTCTGTTCAAAAGGTGAAAAGCAGGCAGCACCAGGAGCCTCTGTCAAGTAAGCTCCTCTTTATGCCTAGGGAAGCTTCATTCGAACCTGCAATGGAAATTGTTCTGGGCTAACTGAGCTCTAACTTCACGATCTAACACTCTCAGTGACTTTCTCCTAACTCACACAGAGTGGAATGGCCAAACGTAGGTGGGCATGGTGTCCTCTCTGAATGCACCTTACTTCCAAGAGATTCGTGTGCTGTGAATAGGACTTGCAACTAGGTTTAAGGGAAGATGCTGTTGGGGCTCCTTCAGCTGATCATCTTTTCATCAGAACAAAGCTCTTCTCCGGGCCAGACCTTTATCAGCCTGAACAAACCATGTGCAGCACGGCTCTCTCTTTGTGATCTGCAGGGAGAAAGAATCCTTTGCCATGTTTCTAAAGCGAAATGCTTAAGGGCAGTCCTTAGACCTCTGCATTCAAGCACACTGAAGAAAGCCTTTCGTGCTTGTCTGTTTTCTCCACAGGTTTGGAATCATCCGGGAGATCCTTGTTTCCTGGGGGTGCTACAAAGAGGACGCACAGAACCGGAGTGTCCTGGTGAGTAAAAGCATAGCCCTGAAGATGCCTTTGTCGTAAAGTGTCAGGAACTGCTGCAGGAGAGCCTTATGCCAGACTCTGCTGGAGAAACAGTCCACCGTGCACTGAGGAGACCTTCCCTGAGCGAATACGATGCTAGTTTCCCCTTACATGCAACTTGCTCCTATGTGATACAGAAAACTTAGTTAACATGGCAGTAGAAGGCTAAGCACCTGATCTCTTTTTGTGTTTTTTGGGTTTGTTGTGCGTGTGGTGTGCTCTATGTGATTTTGGTATTCGGCAGTGAGTGATTTGTGGTGTTTTCTTGTGATTCTGTGTGTATTCTCTGTTCTGGTCCGCTGTGTGTGCTGTGTTCTTGTGTGTTTTGCGTTGTGTTATCTATGGTCTGTGGGTCTCGCTTCTTTCCTGTGTGTTGTTGTGTGTTGTCCGTGTTGTGTCTATTTTATATGCCATATGTGTGGTATAGGTTCATCTGTTGACCGTTGTACACGTTTTGTGTTTGGTGTGTGGCTTCCAGTCTATTGTGTAGTGTGAAATGTGTCTGATCTTTCTTTGGTCTGTTGTGTTATGTACAGTGTTCTGGGTTGTGTGTGAGCGCTGTCTATATGCCTTCTGTGTGTCACGTACTGGGTAGATGTTGGCTGGTCTGTGTGATTTGAGTGTTGTGTGTGTGATGTTGATTTAGCCTTGTGTCGCACGTGTTGTGTGCATGTGTTTGTTCTGTGTGTGTTTGTGGGTTTTGGTTCGTGATGTCTGCGTGTGCTCTGTACTGTATGCTTGCGGTTGTGTGTGCTGTGTGTGGCGCATCATATGTGTGTTGCATGTGTTTTCGTCACTTGTGTGTGGATTTGTATGTGTTGTGTCAGTTTTGTGTGCGTGATTGTGACTTGTGTGATCTGTTAGAGAGGTTGTGTGTGTGTCTGGCTGTTTGAGTTATGCACATGATGTGAGATGTGTTGACCGTGTGTGGTTGTGCTTGTTTAGTATGTCTCTTGGTGTGTGCAGTACGTAGTCTGTGCAATGATTTTCGTGTGCATTGTGAGCAGCTTTGCACCTTGAAGGGAGTGGTGTGTGTGTGCTCTGACTATTGTGTAGCATGTTCCTGTGCTGTGTGTGTGTTCTGCGTTGTGCTCCTGTGTGAGGATGTATGTGTGTTGTCCCTGTGCGTGGTTGTGCGTGTAGCGTGTAGTGGGTGAAATGTGTGCTGTTTGTCTTCTCTGTTGGTTATGTGTGTTTGGCCTATGGCTTTGTGAGTGTTGTGTGCGTTTTGCGTGTGTGATTGTGATTTGTGTGTGGTTGTGTTTGAGTGGTTGAGTGTGTGTGGATGTTATGTTTGTGATGTGAGATATGTTGTCCGTGGGTGGTTGTGCTTGTTTAGTGTGCCCCATTGTGTGTGCTGCATGTACTCTCGCAAATGTGATTTGTGTGTTTTATGAGAAACATGTGCTCTGTAGCGTCTGTTGTGTGCCCTGTGACAGTTGTGTTGTTACCTTTTGAGTTCTGTGTGTGTGTGTGCATCGTGTAGTGGTGCCCGCGTGTGGGGTGTCTGTGTGCGTTGTGTGTGGGGTGTGTAGTGTGTGCAGTGTGTGCTACGTGCGTTAATTGTTGGTTGTGTGTTTTGCGTGTGGTTTTGTATGTGTTGTGTGTGTTTTGCGTGTGTGATTGTGGTACGTGTTTGGCTGTGTTTGAGAGCTTGTGTGTGTGATTGGTTGTTATGGGTGTGAGGTGAGATGTGCTATCTGTATGTGGTTTTGCTTGTGTGGTGTGCCTCGTTGAGTGTGGGGTGTGTACACGGTTAAATGTGGTTTGTGAGAATTGGGTGCCTTTATGTCCTCTGATGTTCGTGGTGTATGTTGTTTCAAATGTTGTGCTGTTTGCGTGTTGAGTTTGTGTGTGTTCTCCATATCTTTGTGTTTGTGGTTGTTTACTTGTGTTTGTTGTGGTTATTCCTCGAGTGTGTGTTGTGTGTGGCTTTATGTGTGGTATGTAGTGGTCGCGTCGGTCTGTGTGTTGTGCTGTCAATGCAGGGTGTCGTGTGTGCCATGAGTTGTGATGCTTAATTTGTGTGTGATGCTTCTGTGTGTTGCGTGACGTAGTGTTCTCTGATTTGTGTATGATTTTGCATGTGGTAATGTATTGATGTGATACTTTCAATGTGCGTGTCGTGTGTGCGATGTTTGTGTTGTGCATCTTCCTGTGATGTGTTTTGTGTTTGTTGGGTTTTGTGTGATGTGTGAAGTGCGCTGTTTGTCTTTTGTGTCCACGGTAGGGTGTGTTTTGTGGTGTTTGTTGTGTGATTCTGTGCGTATTCTGCGTTGTGTTACATTTTGCGTGCTGTGTTATTATGTGATTTTCTCTTTGAAGTCTGTGATCTGCTGGTTTAATGTGCGTGGCGGTGTTTATGTGGTTGTGTGTGTGTTTCCTGGGTGTTGTGTTCTTTCTGTGTTGTGACTTTTGTGCATGTGATGTGTGCAGTTTGGGTACTTTGTTGTTTGTAGTGTGTGTTCTGTGTCTATTTCTCTGTGGAGTGCTGGGTGGCTGGTGCGGTTGTGGGTGTTTCTGTGTTGGGTGTTGTGTGCTTGGAGTGCGTCCTTGTGTGTTGTACGTTTGGCGTCTTTTGTACAGCGAGTTGTGTTCGTGATTGGGAATGTCATGTGGTCTGTGAATGGCTTTCCGTTTCATGTTAAATGTGGGATGTGACCGCACGTGCGTTGCGTGATGTGCACCGTATTGTGCTCTAAGTTGCATGCGTGTTGTGTGTGCTCTTATCTGTTTTGCGTACTATGTGCGTGGTGTCATCTGTGTATTTTATGTGTTGTGTGGGATGTGTGTTGTGTCGGATATGCTTCGTATATATGTTGTGCGCTTTGCACTGTGTGTTCTGTGAGGCTCTGTGTGCTGTATGTTTTCTGTGTGTTTTGCGTGAAGTGTGTAGTGTGTGAACTGTGTTTCATAAATTCGGTGTTGTTTCTGTGGTTGTGTAGTTTTTGCATGTCATTTGGCATGTGTTTTGTGTGGTGTGTGCTTTGCGTCTGTGAGTGTGATTTCTGCGTGGTTGTGTTTGAGAGGTTGTGTGGGTGTTTGCTTGTTATGTGTGTGATGTGAAATGTGTTGTCTGCGTGTAGTTGTGCTTGTTTAGTGTGCCTCATTGTGTGTGCTGTGTGTACTCTGTGAAATGTGGTTCGTGTGTGTTGTGAGCGATTCTGTGCCTGGATGTGTCTGGTGTGTGTCTTGTGACTTGTGCTGTTCCAGTTTGGCTCTTGTGCGTGTGCGTTTTGCACAGTGCAGCTCGGGCGTGCATATGAGTGTGGGGTGTCTGAGCATGATAGTGTGTGTGGCTTGTAGTGGGTGAAATGTGTGCTATGTGGGCTTCTGTGGGTTGTGCGTTTTGCATGTGGTTTTGTATGTGTACTGTGATTTGTGTTTGGCTGTGTTTGAGAGGCTGTTATGTTTGTTGGGTTGAGTTACGGGTGTGATGTGAGATGTGTTGTCTTTGTGCAGTTGTGCTTGTGTAGTGTGCAACATTGTGTGTGTTGTGCGTACTCACTAACTGTGGTTCTTGTGAATTGTGTGCTTTAACGTCCTGTGTTGTTTGCGGTGTGTGTTGTACTCTACGTTGTGCTGTGTGCGTGTTGAGAGGTTCTGTGTGTACTCTATGTATGCGTTTGTGGGTGTTTTGTTGTGTGTGTTGTGGTTGTTGCTTGAGTGTGTGCCGTGTGTGGCTCTATGTGTGGCATGTGGTGTTTGCGTTGTTCTGTGTGTGTTGCACTGTTAATGCAGGGCGTTGTGTTTTTTGTGAGATGTGATTTTAATTTCTGTGTGTGACGCTTGTGTGTGTTGTGTGATGTGCTGTTCTGTGATTTGTGTTTGTGTTGAGTGTATTGTTCTCTGTGTGCTGCATATTGCGCGGGTGTTGTGTGATCTGTGTTTTGCAAGTTGTGTGATATAGTAATTGTGTGTTACGACTGATATGCTTTGTGCATGTGTTGCGCGGTTGGCATTGCCCATTCTGTGAGGCTCTGTGGGCTGTATGCTTTATGTGTGATTGGAGTGATGTGTGTAGAGTGTGAAATGTGTGTTGCAAAAATTCGGTGTTCTTTTTGTTGTGGTGTGTGTGTTTTTTGCATGTGGCTTCGTATGTGTTGTATGTGTGGTGTGCGTTTTGCATGTGTGATTGTGATTCGTGTGTGGTTGTGTTTGACAGGTTGGGTGTGTGGTTGGCTGTTCGAGTAATGAGGGTAGTTTGTGATGTGCGTACTGTGTGTGGTCATGCTTGGTCAGTGAGCCTCACTATGTGTGTCGTGTTCTCTCTGAGAACCGTGCTTCAAGTGTATTGTGTGCAGTTACGTTCTCAGTGTGTGTGGGGTTTGATGTTCAGTGTGCTGTGCTGTCCGGGTGTTGAGAGACTTCTGCATTCAAGCACACTGGAGATAGCCTCTCATGCTTGTCCGTTTTCTCCACAGGTTCGTAAACCACTGGGGGTGGGGGTGGGATCTTGTTTCCTGAGGGCGATAGAAGAGGATGCAAAGAGCCGCCTCGTCCCTTTAATAGCAATGCTCTGAAGATGCCTTTGTAGTAAAGAGCCAGAAACTCCTGCAGGAGAGCCTTATGCCGGACTTTGCTGGGGAAACAATCCACCGTGCACTGAGGAGACCGTCCCTGAGAGAATACTAGGCTGCTTTCGCCGTGCATGCAATTTGCTCCTATGTGATATGGAAAACAGTAAACTTTGCAGCAGAAGGCGGTCTTCTCTGTACGCCCTCTATGTCAAGGATGTAAGTGGGCTTCGAATAGGCCTTAGCCCTAGCCACACGGGAAGTTGCAGAACAAGATGCTTCGAAATAACAGCAGTGGAGGCAAGTCAGCGTTGGATTCAGCTTACGTGGGTGAAAGAAAGCAGTGCAGGATGCCCCATTCAAGGAATCATTGAAGTCTTTGCAGTGGATGCTGAAACTGAGCTTGCAATGAGCTTTCCGTGTCTGTCCTGTGGTGTCTGCACCCAAAGCGCCTGAGTGAAGTCTGCTGTGTAGAACTCGCTTATGCTGAACAGCGGACACTCGCCTGTGTGGCCATTAACGTGAAGCCTGGCAGAGGAAGCACGGCTGTCAGAAATATGCCTGCATACAGTGACTTTAGCTTGGAAGTTTTGAACGTCGCATTTTTCTGCTACTACCGGGCTGCGTCAGAGAGGCCCAGGTTGGTCTGTGGGGTATGTAAGCCGGTCTCCCGTGCCACAGTCTGAGCTTTGAAAACTAAGTGCACATTGGCTTCAGTCCCCCAGCATCATGTCAGCAAGAGGTGCGCGCAAGCTTCTCCAAAGCCTGGTGGCGGATGGGCCCTAAGCCTCAGAGCTGCTGTCCTGCTCTGAGGCCGTCTCAGTCCAAGTGATTTGCTGCTCAGACATGTCCGGACTGACAGCTAAGCACTGCTGTGTCAAGGCGAGCTTCTTATATATACTTGTACTCCCAGGCACAAGGATACTGTGAAGAGGTCTTCTGCCCAGCCTCAGGTGAGGAGGCAGAGCAAGTTGCTTTCCGCACAGCATTGAAGCAGGACGGACAGGCGTTCTGTTCAAAAGGTGAAAAGCAGGCAGCACCAGGAGCCTCTGTCAAGTAAGCTCCTCTTTATGCCTAGGGAAGCTTCATTCGAACCTGCAATGGAAATTGTTCTGGGCTAACTGAGCTCTAACTTCACGATCTAACACTCTCAGTGACTTTCTCCTAACTCACACAGAGTGGAATGGCCAAACGTAGGTGGGCATGGTGTCCTCTCTGAATGCACCTTACTTCCAAGAGATTCGTGTGCTGTGAATAGGACTTGCAACTAGGTTTAAGGGAAGATGCTGTTGGGGCTCCTTCAGCTGATCATCTTTTCATCAGAACAAAGCTCTTCTCCGGGCCAGACCTTTATCAGCCTGAACAAACCATGTGCAGCACGGCTCTCTCTTTGTGATCTGCAGGGAGAAAGAATCCTTTGCCATGTTTCTAAAGCGAAATGCTTAAGGGCAGTCCTTAGACCTCTGCATTCAAGCACACTGAAGAAAGCCTTTCGTGCTTGTCTGTTTTCTCCACAGGTTTGGAATCATCCGGGAGATCCTTGTTTCCTGGGGGTGCTACAAAGAGGACGCACAGAACCGGAGTGTCCTGGTGAGTAAAAGCATAGCCCTGAAGATGCCTTTGTCGTAAAGTGTCAGGAACTGCTGCAGGAGAGCCTTATGCCAGACTCTGCTGGAGAAACAGTCCACCGTGCACTGAGGAGACCTTCCCTGAGCGAATACGATGCTAGTTTCCCCTTACATGCAACTTGCTCCTATGTGATACAGAAAACTTAGTTAACATGGCAGTAGAAGGCTAAGCACCTGATCTCTTTTTGTGTTTTTTGGGTTTGTTGTGCGTGTGGTGTGCTCTATGTGATTTTGGTATTCGGCAGTGAGTGATTTGTGGTGTTTTCTTGTGATTCTGTGTGTATTCTCTGTTCTGGTCCGCTGTGTGTGCTGTGTTCTTGTGTGTTTTGCGTTGTGTTATCTATGGTCTGTGGGTCTCGCTTCTTTCCTGTGTGTTGTTGTGTGTTGTCCGTGTTGTGTCTATTTTATATGCCATATGTGTGGTATAGGTTCATCTGTTGACCGTTGTACACGTTTTGTGTTTGGTGTGTGGCTTCCAGTCTATTGTGTAGTGTGAAATGTGTCTGATCTTTCTTTGGTCTGTTGTGTTATGTACAGTGTTCTGGGTTGTGTGTGAGCGCTGTCTATATGCCTTCTGTGTGTCACGTACTGGGTAGATGTTGGCTGGTCTGTGTGATTTGAGTGTTGTGTGTGTGATGTTGATTTAGCCTTGTGTCGCACGTGTTGTGTGCATGTGTTTGTTCTGTGTGTGTTTGTGGGTTTTGGTTCGTGATGTCTGCGTGTGCTCTGTACTGTATGCTTGCGGTTGTGTGTGCTGTGTGTGGCGCATCATATGTGTGTTGCATGTGTTTTCGTCACTTGTGTGTGGATTTGTATGTGTTGTGTCAGTTTTGTGTGCGTGATTGTGACTTGTGTGATCTGTTAGAGAGGTTGTGTGTGTGTCTGGCTGTTTGAGTTATGCACATGATGTGAGATGTGTTGACCGTGTGTGGTTGTGCTTGTTTAGTATGTCTCTTGGTGTGTGCAGTACGTAGTCTGTGCAATGATTTTCGTGTGCATTGTGAGCAGCTTTGCACCTTGAAGGGAGTGGTGTGTGTGTGCTCTGACTATTGTGTAGCATGTTCCTGTGCTGTGTGTGTGTTCTGCGTTGTGCTCCTGTGTGAGGATGTATGTGTGTTGTCCCTGTGCGTGGTTGTGCGTGTAGCGTGTAGTGGGTGAAATGTGTGCTGTTTGTCTTCTCTGTTGGTTATGTGTGTTTGGCCTATGGCTTTGTGAGTGTTGTGTGCGTTTTGCGTGTGTGATTGTGATTTGTGTGTGGTTGTGTTTGAGTGGTTGAGTGTGTGTGGTTGTTATGTTTGTGATGTGAGATATGTTGTCCGTGGGTGGTTGTGCTTGTTTAGTGTGCCCCATTGTGTGTGCTGCATGTACTCTCGCAAATGTGATTTGTGTGTTTTATGAGAAACATGTGCTCTGTAGCGTCTGTTGTGTGCCCTGTGACAGTTGTGTTGTTACCTTTTGAGTTCTGTGTGTGTGTGTGCATCGTGTAGTGGTGCCCGCGTGTGGGGTGTCTGTGTGCGTTGTGTGTGGGGTGTGTAGTGTGTGCAGTGTGTGCTACGTGCGTTAATTGTTGGTTGTGTGTTTTGCGTGTGGTTTTGTATGTGTTGTGTGTGTTTTGCGTGTGTGATTGTGGTACGTGTTTGGCTGTGTTTGAGAGGTTGTGTGTGTGATTGGTTGTTATGGGTGTGAGGTGAGATGTGCTATCTGTATGTGGTTTTGCTTGTGTGGTGTGCCTCGTTGAGTGTGGGGTGTGTACACGGTTAAATGTGGTTTGTGAGAATTGGGTGCCTTTATGTCCTCTGATGTTCGTGGTGTATGTTGTTTCAAATGTTGTGCTGTTTGCGTGTTGAGTTTGTGTGTGTTCTCCATATCTTTGTGTTTGTGGTTGTTTACTTGTGTTTGTTGTGGTTATTCCTCGAGTGTGTGTTGTGTGTGGCTTTATGTGTGGTATGTAGTGGTCGCGTCGGTCTGTGTGTTGTGCTGTCAATGCAGGGTGTCGTGTGTGCCATGAGTTGTGATGCTTAATTTGTGTGTGATGCTTCTGTGTGTTGCGTGACGTAGTGTTCTCTGATTTGTGTATGATTTTGCATGTGGTAATGTATTGATGTGATACTTTCAATGTGCGTGTCGTGTGTGCGATGTTTGTGTTGTGCATCTTCCTGTGATGTGTTTTGTGTTTGTTGGGTTTTGTGTGATGTGTGAAGTGCGCTGTTTGTCTTTTGTGTCCACGGTAGGGTGTGTTTTGTGGTGTTTGTTGTGTGATTCTGTGCGTATTCTGCGTTGTGTTACATTTTGCGTGCTGTGTTATTATGTGATTTTCTCTTTGAAGTCTGTGATCTGCTGGTTTAATGTGCGTGGCGGTGTTTATGTGGTTGTGTGTGTGTTTCCTGGGTGTTGTGTTCTTTCTGTGTTGTGACTTTTGTGCATGTGATGTGTGCAGTTTGGGTACTTTGTTGTTTGTAGTGTGTGTTCTGTGTCTATTTCTCTGTGGAGTGCTGGGTGGCTGGTGCGGTTGTGGGTGTTTCTGTGTTGGGTGTTGTGTGCTTGGAGTGCGTCCTTGTGTGTTGTACGTTTGGCGTCTTTTGTACAGCGAGTTGTGTTCGTGATTGGGAATGTCATGTGGTCTGTGAATGGCTTTCCGTTTCATGTTAAATGTGGGATGTGACCGCACGTGCGTTGCGTGATGTGCACCGTATTGTGCTCTAAGTTGCATGCGTGTTGTGTGTGCTCTTATCTGTTTTGCGTACTATGTGCGTGGTGTCATCTGTGTATTTTATGTGTTGTGTGGGATGTTGTGTGTTGTGTCGGATATGCTTCGTATATATGTTGTGCGCTTTGCACTGTGTGTTCTGTGAGGCTCTGTGTGCTGTATGTTTTCTGTGTGTTTTGCGTGAAGTGTGTAGTGTGTGAACTGTGTTTCATAAATTCGGTGTTGTTTCTGTGGTTGTGTAGTTTTTGCATGTCATTTGGCATGTGTTTTGTGTGGTGTGTGCTTTGCGTCTGTGAGTGTGATTTCTGCGTGGTTGTGTTTGAGAGGTTGTGTGGGTGTTTGCTTGTTATGTGTGTGATGTGAAATGTGTTGTCTGCGTGTAGTTGTGCTTGTTTAGTGTGCCTCATTGTGTGTGCTGTGTGTACTCTGTGAAATGTGGTTCGTGTGTGTTGTGAGCGATTCTGTGCCTGGATGTGTCTGGTGTGTGTCTTGTGACTTGTGCTGTTCCAGTTTGGCTCTTGTGCGTGTGCGTTTTGCACAGTGCAGCTCGGGCGTGCATATGAGTGTGGGGTGTCTGAGCATGATAGTGTGTGTGGCTTGTAGTGGGTGAAATGTGTGCTATGTGGGCTTCTGTGGGTTGTGCGTTTTGCATGTGGTTTTGTATGTGTACTGTGATTTGTGTTTGGCTGTGTTTGAGAGGCTGTTATGTTTGTTGGGTTGAGTTACGGGTGTGATGTGAGATGTGTTGTCTTTGTGCAGTTGTGCTTGTGTAGTGTGCAACATTGTGTGTGTTGTGCGTACTCACTAACTGTGGTTCTTGTGAATTGTGTGCTTTAACGTCCTGTGTTGTTTGCGGTGTGTGTTGTACTCTACGTTGTGCTGTGTGCGTGTTGAGAGGTTCTGTGTGTACTCTATGTATGCGTTTGTGGGTGTTTTGTTGTGTGTGTTGTGGTTGTTGCTTGAGTGTGTGCCGTGTGTGGCTCTATGTGTGGCATGTGGTGTTTGCGTTGTTCTGTGTGTGTTGCACTGTTAATGCAGGGCGTTGTGTTTTTTGTGAGATGTGATTTTAATTTCTGTGTGTGACGCTTGTGTGTGTTGTGTGATGTGCTGTTCTGTGATTTGTGTTTGTGTTGAGTGTATTGTTCTCTGTGTGCTGCATATTGCGCGGGTGTTGTGTGATCTGTGTTTTGCAAGTTGTGTGATATAGTAATTGTGTGTTACGACTGATATGCTTTGTGCATGTGTTGCGCGGTTGGCATTGCCCATTCTGTGAGGCTCTGTGGGCTGTATGCTTTATGTGTGATTGGAGTGATGTGTGTAGAGTGTGAAATGTGTGTTGCAAAAATTCGGTGTTCTTTTTGTTGTGGTGTGTGTGTTTTTTGCATGTGGCTTCGTATGTGTTGTATGTGTGGTGTGCGTTTTGCATGTGTGATTGTGATTCGTGTGTGGTTGTGTTTGACAGGTTGGGTGTGTGGTTGGCTGTTCGAGTAATGAGGGTAGTTTGTGATGTGCGTACTGTGTGTGGTCATGCTTGGTCAGTGAGCCTCACTATGTGTGTCGTGTTCTCTCTGAGAACCGTGCTTCAAGTGTATTGTGTGCAGTTACGTTCTCAGTGTGTGTGGGGTTTGATGTTCAGTGTGCTGTGCTGTCCGGGTGTTGAGAGACTTCTGCATTCAAGCACACTGGAGATAGCCTCTCATGCTTGTCCGTTTTCTCCACAGGTTCGTAAACCACTGGGGGTGGGGGTGGGATCTTGTTTCCTGAGGGCGATAGAAGAGGATGCAAAGAGCCGCCTCGTCCCTTTAATAGCAATGCTCTGAAGATGCCTTTGTAGTAAAGAGCCAGAAACTCCTGCAGGAGAGCCTTATGCCGGACTTTGCTGGGGAAACAATCCACCGTGCACTGAGGAGACCGTCCCTGAGAGAATACTAGGCTGCTTTCGCCGTGCATGCAATTTGCTCCTATGTGATATGGAAAACAGTAAACTTTGCAGCAGAAGGCGGTCTTCTCTGTACGCCCTCTATGTCAAGGATGTAAGTGGGCTTCGAATAGGCCTTAGCCCTAGCCACACGGGAAGTTGCAGAACAAGATGCTTCGAAATAACAGCAGTGGAGGCAAGTCAGCGTTGGATTCAGCTTACGTGGGTGAAAGAAAGCAGTGCAGGATGCCCCATTCAAGGAATCATTGAAGTCTTTGCAGTGGATGCTGAAACTGAGCTTGCAATGAGCTTTCCGTGTCTGTCCTGTGGTGTCTGCACCCAAAGCGCCTGAGTGAAGTCTGCTGTGTAGAACTCGCTTATGCTGAACAGCGGACACTCGCCTGTGTGGCCATTAACGTGAAGCCTGGCAGAGGAAGCACGGCTGTCAGAAATATGCCTGCATACAGTGACTTTAGCTTGGAAGTTTTGAACGTCGCATTTTTCTGCTACTACCGGGCTGCGTCAGAGAGGCCCAGGTTGGTCTGTGGGGTATGTAAGCCGGTCTCCCGTGCCACAGTCTGAGCTTTGAAAACTAAGTGCACATTGGCTTCAGTCCCCCAGCATCATGTCAGCAAGAGGTGCGCGCAAGCTTCTCCAAAGCCTGGTGGCGGATGGGCCCTAAGCCTCAGAGCTGCTGTCCTGCTCTGAGGCCGTCTCAGTCCAAGTGATTTGCTGCTCAGACATGTCCGGACTGACAGCTAAGCACTGCTGTGTCAAGGCGAGCTTCTTATATATACTTGTACTCCCAGGCACAAGGATACTGTGAAGAGGTCTTCTGCCCAGCCTCAGGTGAGGAGGCAGAGCAAGTTGCTTTCCGCACAGCATTGAAGCAGGACGGACAGGCGTTCTGTTCAAAAGGTGAAAAGCAGGCAGCACCAGGAGCCTCTGTCAAGTAAGCTCCTCTTTATGCCTAGGGAAGCTTCATTCGAACCTGCAATGGAAATTGTTCTGGGCTAACTGAGCTCTAACTTCACGATCTAACACTCTCAGTGACTTTCTCCTAACTCACACAGAGTGGAATGGCCAAACGTAGGTGGGCATGGTGTCCTCTCTGAATGCACCTTACTTCCAAGAGATTCGTGTGCTGTGAATAGGACTTGCAACTAGGTTTAAGGGAAGATGCTGTTGGGGCTCCTTCAGCTGATCATCTTTTCATCAGAACAAAGCTCTTCTCCGGGCCAGACCTTTATCAGCCTGAACAAACCATGTGCAGCACGGCTCTCTCTTTGTGATCTGCAGGGAGAAAGAATCCTTTGCCATGTTTCTAAAGCGAAATGCTTAAGGGCAGTCCTTAGACCTCTGCATTCAAGCACACTGAAGAAAGCCTTTCGTGCTTGTCTGTTTTCTCCACAGGTTTGGAATCATCCGGGAGATCCTTGTTTCCTGGGGGTGCTACAAAGAGGACGCACAGAACCGGAGTGTCCTGGTGAGTAAAAGCATAGCCCTGAAGATGCCTTTGTCGTAAAGTGTCAGGAACTGCTGCAGGAGAGCCTTATGCCAGACTCTGCTGGAGAAACAGTCCACCGTGCACTGAGGAGACCTTCCCTGAGCGAATACGATGCTAGTTTCCCCTTACATGCAACTTGCTCCTATGTGATACAGAAAACTTAGTTAACATGGCAGTAGAAGGCTAAGCACCTGATCTCTTTTTGTGTTTTTTGGGTTTGTTGTGCGTGTGGTGTGCTCTATGTGATTTTGGTATTCGGCAGTGAGTGATTTGTGGTGTTTTCTTGTGATTCTGTGTGTATTCTCTGTTCTGGTCCGCTGTGTGTGCTGTGTTCTTGTGTGTTTTGCGTTGTGTTATCTATGGTCTGTGGGTCTCGCTTCTTTCCTGTGTGTTGTTGTGTGTTGTCCGTGTTGTGTCTATTTTATATGCCATATGTGTGGTATAGGTTCATCTGTTGACCGTTGTACACGTTTTGTGTTTGGTGTGTGGCTTCCAGTCTATTGTGTAGTGTGAAATGTGTCTGATCTTTCTTTGGTCTGTTGTGTTATGTACAGTGTTCTGGGTTGTGTGTGAGCGCTGTCTATATGCCTTCTGTGTGTCACGTACTGGGTAGATGTTGGCTGGTCTGTGTGATTTGAGTGTTGTGTGTGTGATGTTGATTTAGCCTTGTGTCGCACGTGTTGTGTGCATGTGTTTGTTCTGTGTGTGTTTGTGGGTTTTGGTTCGTGATGTCTGCGTGTGCTCTGTACTGTATGCTTGCGGTTGTGTGTGCTGTGTGTGGCGCATCATATGTGTGTTGCATGTGTTTTCGTCACTTGTGTGTGGATTTGTATGTGTTGTGTCAGTTTTGTGTGCGTGATTGTGACTTGTGTGATCTGTTAGAGAGGTTGTGTGTGTGTCTGGCTGTTTGAGTTATGCACATGATGTGAGATGTGTTGACCGTGTGTGGTTGTGCTTGTTTAGTATGTCTCTTGGTGTGTGCAGTACGTAGTCTGTGCAATGATTTTCGTGTGCATTGTGAGCAGCTTTGCACCTTGAAGGGAGTGGTGTGTGTGTGCTCTGACTATTGTGTAGCATGTTCCTGTGCTGTGTGTGTGTTCTGCGTTGTGCTCCTGTGTGAGGATGTATGTGTGTTGTCCCTGTGCGTGGTTGTGCGTGTAGCGTGTAGTGGGTGAAATGTGTGCTGTTTGTCTTCTCTGTTGGTTATGTGTGTTTGGCCTATGGCTTTGTGAGTGTTGTGTGCGTTTTGCGTGTGTGATTGTGATTTGTGTGTGGTTGTGTTTGAGTGGTTGAGTGTGTGTGGTTGTTATGTTTGTGATGTGAGATATGTTGTCCGTGGGTGGTTGTGCTTGTTTAGTGTGCCCCATTGTGTGTGCTGCATGTACTCTCGCAAATGTGATTTGTGTGTTTTATGAGAAACATGTGCTCTGTAGCGTCTGTTGTGTGCCCTGTGACAGTTGTGTTGTTACCTTTTGAGTTCTGTGTGTGTGTGTGCATCGTGTAGTGGTGCCCGCGTGTGGGGTGTCTGTGTGCGTTGTGTGTGGGGTGTGTAGTGTGTGCAGTGTGTGCTACGTGCGTTAATTGTTGGTTGTGTGTTTTGCGTGTGGTTTTGTATGTGTTGTGTGTGTTTTGCGTGTGTGATTGTGGTACGTGTTTGGCTGTGTTTGAGAGCTTGTGTGTGTGATTGGTTGTTATGGGTGTGAGGTGAGATGTGCTATCTGTATGTGGTTTTGCTTGTGTGGTGTGCCTCGTTGAGTGTGGGGTGTGTACACGGTTAAATGTGGTTTGTGAGAATTGGGTGCCTTTATGTCCTCTGATGTTCGTGGTGTATGTTGTTTCAAATGTTGTGCTGTTTGCGTGTTGAGTTTGTGTGTGTTCTCCATATCTTTGTGTTTGTGGTTGTTTACTTGTGTTTGTTGTGGTTATTCCTCGAGTGTGTGTTGTGTGTGGCTTTATGTGTGGTATGTAGTGGTCGCGTCGGTCTGTGTGTTGTGCTGTCAATGCAGGGTGTCGTGTGTGCCATGAGTTGTGATGCTTAATTTGTGTGTGATGCTTCTGTGTGTTGCGTGACGTAGTGTTCTCTGATTTGTGTATGATTTTGCATGTGGTAATGTATTGATGTGATACTTTCAATGTGCGTGTCGTGTGTGCGATGTTTGTGTTGTGCATCTTCCTGTGATGTGTTTTGTGTTTGTTGGGTTTTGTGTGATGTGTGAAGTGCGCTGTTTGTCTTTTGTGTCCACGGTAGGGTGTGTTTTGTGGTGTTTGTTGTGTGATTCTGTGCGTATTCTGCGTTGTGTTACATTTTGCGTGCTGTGTTATTATGTGATTTTCTCTTTGAAGTCTGTGATCTGCTGGTTTAATGTGCGTGGCGGTGTTTATGTGGTTGTGTGTGTGTTTCCTGGGTGTTGTGTTCTTTCTGTGTTGTGACTTTTGTGCATGTGATGTGTGCAGTTTGGGTACTTTGTTGTTTGTAGTGTGTGTTCTGTGTCTATTTCTCTGTGGAGTGCTGGGTGGCTGGTGCGGTTGTGGGTGTTTCTGTGTTGGGTGTTGTGTGCTTGGAGTGCGTCCTTGTGTGTTGTACGTTTGGCGTCTTTTGTACAGCGAGTTGTGTTCGTGATTGGGAATGTCATGTGGTCTGTGAATGGCTTTCCGTTTCATGTTAAATGTGGGATGTGACCGCACGTGCGTTGCGTGATGTGCACCGTATTGTGCTCTAAGTTGCATGCGTGTTGTGTGTGCTCTTATCTGTTTTGCGTACTATGTGCGTGGTGTCATCTGTGTATTTTATGTGTTGTGTGGGATGTTGTGTGTTGTGTCGGATATGCTTCGTATATATGTTGTGCGCTTTGCACTGTGTGTTCTGTGAGGCTCTGTGTGCTGTATGTTTTCTGTGTGTTTTGCGTGAAGTGTGTAGTGTGTGAACTGTGTTTCATAAATTCGGTGTTGTTTCTGTGGTTGTGTAGTTTTTGCATGTCATTTGGCATGTGTTTTGTGTGGTGTGTGCTTTGCGTCTGTGAGTGTGATTTCTGCGTGGTTGTGTTTGAGAGGTTGTGTGGGTGTTTGCTTGTTATGTGTGTGATGTGAAATGTGTTGTCTGCGTGTAGTTGTGCTTGTTTAGTGTGCCTCATTGTGTGTGCTGTGTGTACTCTGTGAAATGTGGTTCGTGTGTGTTGTGAGCGATTCTGTGCCTGGATGTGTCTGGTGTGTGTCTTGTGACTTGTGCTGTTCCAGTTTGGCTCTTGTGCGTGTGCGTTTTGCACAGTGCAGCTCGGGCGTGCATATGAGTGTGGGGTGTCTGAGCATGATAGTGTGTGTGGCTTGTAGTGGGTGAAATGTGTGCTATGTGGGCTTCTGTGGGTTGTGCGTTTTGCATGTGGTTTTGTATGTGTACTGTGATTTGTGTTTGGCTGTGTTTGAGAGGCTGTTATGTTTGTTGGGTTGAGTTACGGGTGTGATGTGAGATGTGTTGTCTTTGTGCAGTTGTGCTTGTGTAGTGTGCAACATTGTGTGTGTTGTGCGTACTCACTAACTGTGGTTCTTGTGAATTGTGTGCTTTAACGTCCTGTGTTGTTTGCGGTGTGTGTTGTACTCTACGTTGTGCTGTGTGCGTGTTGAGAGGTTCTGTGTGTACTCTATGTATGCGTTTGTGGGTGTTTTGTTGTGTGTGTTGTGGTTGTTGCTTGAGTGTGTGCCGTGTGTGGCTCTATGTGTGGCATGTGGTGTTTGCGTTGTTCTGTGTGTGTTGCACTGTTAATGCAGGGCGTTGTGTTTTTTGTGAGATGTGATTTTAATTTCTGTGTGTGACGCTTGTGTGTGTTGTGTGATGTGCTGTTCTGTGATTTGTGTTTGTGTTGAGTGTATTGTTCTCTGTGTGCTGCATATTGCGCGGGTGTTGTGTGATCTGTGTTTTGCAAGTTGTGTGATATAGTAATTGTGTGTTACGACTGATATGCTTTGTGCATGTGTTGCGCGGTTGGCATTGCCCATTCTGTGAGGCTCTGTGGGCTGTATGCTTTATGTGTGATTGGAGTGATGTGTGTAGAGTGTGAAATGTGTGTTGCAAAAATTCGGTGTTCTTTTTGTTGTGGTGTGTGTGTTTTTTGCATGTGGCTTCGTATGTGTTGTATGTGTGGTGTGCGTTTTGCATGTGTGATTGTGATTCGTGTGTGGTTGTGTTTGACAGGTTGGGTGTGTGGTTGGCTGTTCGAGTAATGAGGGTAGTTTGTGATGTGCGTACTGTGTGTGGTCATGCTTGGTCAGTGAGCCTCACTATGTGTGTCGTGTTCTCTCTGAGAACCGTGCTTCAAGTGTATTGTGTGCAGTTACGTTCTCAGTGTGTGTGGGGTTTGATGTTCAGTGTGCTGTGCTGTCCGGGTGTTGAGAGACTTCTGCATTCAAGCACACTGGAGATAGCCTCTCATGCTTGTCCGTTTTCTCCACAGGTTCGTAAACCACTGGGGGTGGGGGTGGGATCTTGTTTCCTGAGGGCGATAGAAGAGGATGCAAAGAGCCGCCTCGTCCCTTTAATAGCAATGCTCTGAAGATGCCTTTGTAGTAAAGAGCCAGAAACTCCTGCAGGAGAGCCTTATGCCGGACTTTGCTGGGGAAACAATCCACCGTGCACTGAGGAGACCGTCCCTGAGAGAATACTAGGCTGCTTTCGCCGTGCATGCAATTTGCTCCTATGTGATATGGAAAACAGTAAACTTTGCAGCAGAAGGCGGTCTTCTCTGTACGCCCTCTATGTCAAGGATGTAAGTGGGCTTCGAATAGGCCTTAGCCCTAGCCACACGGGAAGTTGCAGAACAAGATGCTTCGAAATAACAGCAGTGGAGGCAAGTCAGCGTTGGATTCAGCTTACGTGGGTGAAAGAAAGCAGTGCAGGATGCCCCATTCAAGGAATCATTGAAGTCTTTGCAGTGGATGCTGAAACTGAGCTTGCAATGAGCTTTCCGTGTCTGTCCTGTGGTGTCTGCACCCAAAGCGCCTGAGTGAAGTCTGCTGTGTAGAACTCGCTTATGCTGAACAGCGGACACTCGCCTGTGTGGCCATTAACGTGAAGCCTGGCAGAGGAAGCACGGCTGTCAGAAATATGCCTGCATACAGTGACTTTAGCTTGGAAGTTTTGAACGTCGCATTTTTCTGCTACTACCGGGCTGCGTCAGAGAGGCCCAGGTTGGTCTGTGGGGTATGTAAGCCGATCTCCCGTGCCACAGTCTGAGCTTTGAAAACTAAGTGCACATTGGCTTCAGTCCCCCAGCATCATGTCAGCAAGAGGTGCGCGCAAGCTTCTCCAAAGCCTGGTGGCGGATGGGCCCTAAGCCTCAGAGCTGCTGTCCTGCAGAGAAGGCTCTGAGGCCGTCTCAGTCCAAGTGATTTGCTGCTCAGACATGTCCGGACTGACAGCTAAGCACTGCTGTGTC
Source organism: Manis pentadactyla (assembly GCF_030020395.1). Lineage (NCBI taxonomy): Eukaryota > Metazoa > Chordata > Mammalia > Pholidota > Manidae > Manis > Manis pentadactyla. The sequence continues at coordinate 127,347,487 of NC_080023.1, forward strand.
AAGGCGAGCTTCTTATATATACTTGTACTCCCAGGCACAAGGATACTGTGAAGAGGTCTTCTGCCCAGCCTCAGGTGAGGAGGCAGAGCAAGTTGCTTTCCGCACAGCATTGAAGCAGGACGGACAGGCGTTCTGTTCAAAAGGTGAAAAGCAGGCAGCACCAGGAGCCTCTGTCAAGTAAGCTCCTCTTTATGCCTAGGGAAGCTTCATTCGAACCTGCAATGGAAATTGTTCTGGGCTAACTGAGCTCTAACTTCACGATCTAACACTCTCAGTGACTTTCTCCTAACTCACACAGAGTGGAATGGCCAAACGTAGGTGGGCATGGTGTCCTCTCTGAATGCACCTTACTTCCAAGAGATTCGTGTGCTGTGAATAGGACTTGCAACTAGGTTTAAGGGAAGATGCTGTTGGGGCTCCTTCAGCTGATCATCTTTTCATCAGAACAAAGCTCTTCTCCGGGCCAGACCTTTATCAGCCTGAACAAACCATGTGCAGCACGGCTCTCTCTTTGTGATCTGCAGGGAGAAAGAATCCTTTGCCATGTTTCTAAAGCGAAATGCTTAAGGGCAGTCCTTAGACCTCTGCATTCAAGCACACTGAAGAAAGCCTTTCGTGCTTGTCTGTTTTCTCCACAGGTTTGGAATCATCCGGGAGATCCTTGTTTCCTGGGGGTGCTACAAAGAGGACGCACAGAACCGGAGTGTCCTGGTGAGTAAAAGCATAGCCCTGAAGATGCCTTTGTCGTAAAGTGTCAGGAACTGCTGCAGGAGAGCCTTATGCCAGACTCTGCTGGAGAAACAGTCCACCGTGCACTGAGGAGACCTTCCCTGAGCGAATACGATGCTAGTTTCCCCTTACATGCAACTTGCTCCTATGTGATACAGAAAACTTAGTTAACATGGCAGTAGAAGGCTAAGCACCTGATCTCTTTTTGTGTTTTTTGGGTTTGTTGTGCGTGTGGTGTGCTCTATGTGATTTTGGTATTCGGCAGTGAGTGATTTGTGGTGTTTTCTTGTGATTCTGTGTGTATTCTCTGTTCTGGTCCGCTGTGTGTGCTGTGTTCTTGTGTGTTTTGCGTTGTGTTATCTATGGTCTGTGGGTCTCGCTTCTTTCCTGTGTGTTGTTGTGTGTTGTCCGTGTTGTGTCTATTTTATATGCCATATGTGTGGTATAGGTTCATCTGTTGACCGTTGTACACGTTTTGTGTTTGGTGTGTGGCTTCCAGTCTATTGTGTAGTGTGAAATGTGTCTGATCTTTCTTTGGTCTGTTGTGTTATGTACAGTGTTCTGGGTTGTGTGTGAGCGCTGTCTATATGCCTTCTGTGTGTCACGTACTGGGTAGATGTTGGCTGGTCTGTGTGATTTGAGTGTTGTGTGTGTGATGTTGATTTAGCCTTGTGTCGCACGTGTTGTGTGCATGTGTTTGTTCTGTGTGTGTTTGTGGGTTTTGGTTCGTGATGTCTGCGTGTGCTCTGTACTGTATGCTTGCGGTTGTGTGTGCTGTGTGTGGCGCATCATATGTGTGTTGCATGTGTTTTCGTCACTTGTGTGTGGATTTGTATGTGTTGTGTCAGTTTTGTGTGCGTGATTGTGACTTGTGTGATCTGTTAGAGAGGTTGTGTGTGTGTCTGGCTGTTTGAGTTATGCACATGATGTGAGATGTGTTGACCGTGTGTGGTTGTGCTTGTTTAGTATGTCTCTTGGTGTGTGCAGTACGTAGTCTGTGCAATGATTTTCGTGTGCATTGTGAGCAGCTTTGCACCTTGAAGGGAGTGGTGTGTGTGTGCTCTGACTATTGTGTAGCATGTTCCTGTGCTGTGTGTGTGTTCTGCGTTGTGCTCCTGTGTGAGGATGTATGTGTGTTGTCCCTGTGCGTGGTTGTGCGTGTAGCGTGTAGTGGGTGAAATGTGTGCTGTTTGTCTTCTCTGTTGGTTATGTGTGTTTGGCCTATGGCTTTGTGAGTGTTGTGTGCGTTTTGCGTGTGTGATTGTGATTTGTGTGTGGTTGTGTTTGAGTGGTTGAGTGTGTGTGGTTGTTATGTTTGTGATGTGAGATATGTTGTCCGTGGGTGGTTGTGCTTGTTTAGTGTGCCCCATTGTGTGTGCTGCATGTACTCTCGCAAATGTGATTTGTGTGTTTTATGAGAAACATGTGCTCTGTAGCGTCTGTTGTGTGCCCTGTGACAGTTGTGTTGTTACCTTTTGAGTTCTGTGTGTGTGTGTGCATCGTGTAGTGGTGCCCGCGTGTGGGGTGTCTGTGTGCGTTGTGTGTGGGGTGTGTAGTGTGTGCAGTGTGTGCTACGTGCGTTAATTGTTGGTTGTGTGTTTTGCGTGTGGTTTTGTATGTGTTGTGTGTGTTTTGCGTGTGTGATTGTGGTACGTGTTTGGCTGTGTTTGAGAGGTTGTGTGTGTGATTGGTTGTTATGGGTGTGAGGTGAGATGTGCTATCTGTATGTGGTTTTGCTTGTGTGGTGTGCCTCGTTGAGTGTGGGGTGTGTACACGGTTAAATGTGGTTTGTGAGAATTGGGTGCCTTTATGTCCTCTGATGTTCGTGGTGTATGTTGTTTCAAATGTTGTGCTGTTTGCGTGTTGAGTTTGTGTGTGTTCTCCATATCTTTGTGTTTGTGGTTGTTTACTTGTGTTTGTTGTGGTTATTCCTCGAGTGTGTGTTGTGTGTGGCTTTATGTGTGGTATGTAGTGGTCGCGTCGGTCTGTGTGTTGTGCTGTCAATGCAGGGTGTCGTGTGTGCCATGAGTTGTGATGCTTAATTTGTGTGTGATGCTTCTGTGTGTTGCGTGACGTAGTGTTCTCTGATTTGTGTATGATTTTGCATGTGGTAATGTATTGATGTGATACTTTCAATGTGCGTGTCGTGTGTGCGATGTTTGTGTTGTGCATCTTCCTGTGATGTGTTTTGTGTTTGTTGGGTTTTGTGTGATGTGTGAAGTGCGCTGTTTGTCTTTTGTGTCCACGGTAGGGTGTGTTTTGTGGTGTTTGTTGTGTGATTCTGTGCGTATTCTGCGTTGTGTTACATTTTGCGTGCTGTGTTATTATGTGATTTTCTCTTTGAAGTCTGTGATCTGCTGGTTTAATGTGCGTGGCGGTGTTTATGTGGTTGTGTGTGTGTTTCCTGGGTGTTGTGTTCTTTCTGTGTTGTGACTTTTGTGCATGTGATGTGTGCAGTTTGGGTACTTTGTTGTTTGTAGTGTGTGTTCTGTGTCTATTTCTCTGTGGAGTGCTGGGTGGCTGGTGCGGTTGTGGGTGTTTCTGTGTTGGGTGTTGTGTGCTTGGAGTGCGTCCTTGTGTGTTGTACGTTTGGCGTCTTTTGTACAGCGAGTTGTGTTCGTGATTGGGAATGTCATGTGGTCTGTGAATGGCTTTCCGTTTCATGTTAAATGTGGGATGTGACCGCACGTGCGTTGCGTGATGTGCACCGTATTGTGCTCTAAGTTGCATGCGTGTTGTGTGTGCTCTTATCTGTTTTGCGTACTATGTGCGTGGTGTCATCTGTGTATTTTATGTGTTGTGTGGGATGTTGTGTGTTGTGTCGGATATGCTTCGTATATATGTTGTGCGCTTTGCACTGTGTGTTCTGTGAGGCTCTGTGTGCTGTATGTTTTCTGTGTGTTTTGCGTGAAGTGTGTAGTGTGTGAACTGTGTTTCATAAATTCGGTGTTGTTTCTGTGGTTGTGTAGTTTTTGCATGTCATTTGGCATGTGTTTTGTGTGGTGTGTGCTTTGCGTCTGTGAGTGTGATTTCTGCGTGGTTGTGTTTGAGAGGTTGTGTGGGTGTTTGCTTGTTATGTGTGTGATGTGAAATGTGTTGTCTGCGTGTAGTTGTGCTTGTTTAGTGTGCCTCATTGTGTGTGCTGTGTGTACTCTGTGAAATGTGGTTCGTGTGTGTTGTGAGCGATTCTGTGCCTGGATGTGTCTGGTGTGTGTCTTGTGACTTGTGCTGTTCCAGTTTGGCTCTTGTGCGTGTGCGTTTTGCACAGTGCAGCTCGGGCGTGCATATGAGTGTGGGGTGTCTGAGCATGATAGTGTGTGTGGCTTGTAGTGGGTGAAATGTGTGCTATGTGGGCTTCTGTGGGTTGTGCGTTTTGCATGTGGTTTTGTATGTGTACTGTGATTTGTGTTTGGCTGTGTTTGAGAGGCTGTTATGTTTGTTGGGTTGAGTTACGGGTGTGATGTGAGATGTGTTGTCTTTGTGCAGTTGTGCTTGTGTAGTGTGCAACATTGTGTGTGTTGTGCGTACTCACTAACTGTGGTTCTTGTGAATTGTGTGCTTTAACGTCCTGTGTTGTTTGCGGTGTGTGTTGTACTCTACGTTGTGCTGTGTGCGTGTTGAGAGGTTCTGTGTGTACTCTATGTATGCGTTTGTGGGTGTTTTGTTGTGTGTGTTGTGGTTGTTGCTTGAGTGTGTGCCGTGTGTGGCTCTATGTGTGGCATGTGGTGTTTGCGTTGTTCTGTGTGTGTTGCACTGTTAATGCAGGGCGTTGTGTTTTTTGTGAGATGTGATTTTAATTTCTGTGTGTGACGCTTGTGTGTGTTGTGTGATGTGCTGTTCTGTGATTTGTGTTTGTGTTGAGTGTATTGTTCTCTGTGTGCTGCATATTGCGCGGGTGTTGTGTGATCTGTGTTTTGCAAGTTGTGTGATATAGTAATTGTGTGTCACGACTGATATGCTTTGTGCATGTGTTGCGCGGTTGGCATTGCCCATTCTGTGAGGCTCTGTGGGCTGTATGCTTTATGTGTGATTGGAGTGATGTGTGTAGAGTGTGAAATGTGTGTTGCAAAAATTCGGTGTTCTTTTTGTTGTGGTGTGTGTGTTTTTTGCATGTGGCTTCGTATGTGTTGTATGTGTGGTGTGCGTTTTGCATGTGTGATTGTGATTCGTGTGTGGTTGTGTTTGACAGGTTGGGTGTGTGGTTGGCTGTTCGAGTAATGAGGGTAGTTTGTGATGTGCGTACTGTGTGTGGTCATGCTTGGTCAGTGAGCCTCACTATGTGTGTCGTGTTCTCTCTGAGAACCGTGCTTCAAGTGTATTGTGTGCAGTTACGTTCTCAGTGTGTGTGGGGTTTGATGTTCAGTGTGCTGTGCTGTCCGGGTGTTGAGAGACTTCTGCATTCAAGCACACTGGAGATAGCCTCTCATGCTTGTCCGTTTTCTCCACAGGTTCGTAAACCACTGGGGGTGGGGGTGGGATCTTGTTTCCTGAGGGCGATAGAAGAGGATGCAAAGAGCCGCCTCGTCCCTTTAATAGCAATGCTCTGAAGATGCCTTTGTAGTAAAGAGCCAGAAACTCCTGCAGGAGAGCCTTATGCCGGACTTTGCTGGGGAAACAATCCACCGTGCACTGAGGAGACCGTCCCTGAGAGAATACTAGGCTGCTTTCGCCGTGCATGCAATTTGCTCCTATGTGATATGGAAAACAGTAAACTTTGCAGCAGAAGGCGGTCTTCTCTGTACGCCCTCTATGTCAAGGATGTAAGTGGGCTTCGAATAGGCCTTAGCCCTAGCCACACGGGAAGTTGCAGAACAAGATGCTTCGAAATAACAGCAGTGGAGGCAAGTCAGCGTTGGATTCAGCTTACGTGGGTGAAAGAAAGCAGTGCAGGATGCCCCATTCAAGGAATCATTGAAGTCTTTGCAGTGGATGCTGAAACTGAGCTTGCAATGAGCTTTCCGTGTCTGTCCTGTGGTGTCTGCACCCAAAGCGCCTGAGTGAAGTCTGCTGTGTAGAACTCCCTTATGCTGAACAGCGGACACTCGCCTGTGTGGCCATTAACGTGAAGCCTGGCAGAGGAAGCACGGCTGTCAGAAATATGCCTGCATACAGTGACTTTAGCTTGGAAGTTTTGAACGTCGCATTTTTCTGCTACTACCGGGCTGCGTCAGAGAGGCCCAGGTTGGTCTGTGGGGTATGTAAGCCGATCTCCCGTGCCACAGTCTGAGCTTTGAAAACTAAGTGCACATTGGCTTCAGTCCCCCAGCATCATGTCAGCAAGAGGTGCGCGCAAGCTTCTCCAAAGCCTGGTGGCGGATGGGCCCTATGCCTCAGAGCTGCTGTCCTGCAGAGAAGGCTCTGAGGCCGTCTCAGTCCAAGTGATTTGCTGCTCAGACATGTCCGGACTGACAGCTAAGCACTGCTGTGTCAAGGCGAGCTTCTTATATATACTTGTACTCCCAGGCACAAGGATACTGTGAAGAGGTCTTCTGCCCAGCCTCAGGTGAGGAGGCAGAGCAAGTTGCTTTCCGCACAGCATTGAAGCAGGACGGACAGGCGTTCTGTTCAAAAGGTGAAAAGCAGGCAGCACCAGGAGCCTCTGTCAAGTAAGCTCCTCTTTATGCCTAGGGAAGCTTCATTCGAACCTGCAATGGAAATTGTTCTGGGCTAACTGAGCTCTAACTTCACGATCTAACACTCTCAGTGACTTTCTCCTAACTCACACAGAGTGGAATGGCCAAACGTAGGTGGGCATGGTGTCCTCTCTGAATGCACCTTACTTCCAAGAGATTCGTGTGCTGTGAATAGGACTTGCAACTAGGTTTAAGGGAAGATGCTGTTGGGGCTCCTTCAGCTGATCATCTTTTCATCAGAACAAAGCTCTTCTCCGGGCCAGACCTTTATCAGCCTGAACAAACCATGTGCAGCACGGCTCTCTCTTTGTGATCTGCAGGGAGAAAGAATCCTTTGCCATGTTTCTAAAGCGAAATGCTTAAGGGCAGTCCTTAGACCTCTGCATTCAAGCACACTGAAGAAAGCCTTTCGTGCTTGTCTGTTTTCTCCACAGGTTTGGAATCATCCGGGAGATCCTTGTTTCCTGGGGGTGCTACAAAGAGGACGCACAGAACCGGAGTGTCCTGGTGAGTAAAAGCATAGCCCTGAAGATGCCTTTGTCGTAAAGTGTCAGGAACTGCTGCAGGAGAGCCTTATGCCAGACTCTGCTGGAGAAACAGTCCACCGTGCACTGAGGAGACCTTCCCTGAGCGAATACGATGCTAGTTTCCCCTTACATGCAACTTGCTCCTATGTGATACAGAAAACTTAGTTAACATGGCAGTAGAAGGCTAAGCACCTGATCTCTTTTTGTGTTTTTTGGGTTTGTTGTGCGTGTGGTGTGCTCTATGTGATTTTGGTATTCGGCAGTGAGTGATTTGTGGTGTTTTCTTGTGATTCTGTGTGTATTCTCTGTTCTGGTCCGCTGTGTGTGCTGTGTTCTTGTGTGTTTTGCGTTGTGTTATCTATGGTCTGTGGGTCTCGCTTCTTTCCTGTGTGTTGTTGTGTGTTGTCCGTGTTGTGTCTATTTTATATGCCATATGTGTGGTATAGGTTCATCTGTTGACCGTTGTACACGTTTTGTGTTTGGTGTGTGGCTTCCAGTCTATTGTGTAGTGTGAAATGTGTC